>NC_034178.2:70934872-71124872 GCF_002021735.2 Oncorhynchus kisutch
TAGTATTAACAGTAACAGTCAAATTAGTAGCATTAGTAGTAGTATTAATGTTAATAGTACTAGTAGTAACAGTTACATTACTAGTAATAGTAGTAGTAGTATAATTATTAATAGTAGTAGTAGTATAATTATTAATAGTAGTAGTAGTATAATTATTAATAGTAGTAGTAGTATAATTATTAATAGTAGTAGTAGTATAATTATTAATAGTAGTAGTAGTATAATTATTAATAGTAGTAGTAGTATAATTATTAATAGTAGTAGTAGTATAATTATTAATAGTTAGTAGTAGTATAATTATTAATAGTAGTAGTAGTATAATTATTAATAGTAGTAGTAGTATAATATTAATAGTAGTAGTAGTATAATTATTAATAGTAGTAGTAGTATAATTATTAATAGTAGTAGTAGTATAATTATTAATAGTAGTAGTAGTATAATTATTAATAGTAGTAGTAGTATAATTATTAATAGTAGTAGTAGTATAATTATTAATAGTAGTAGTAGTATAATTATTAATAGTAGTAGTAGTATAATTATTAATAGTAGTAGTAGTATAATTATTAATAGTAGTAGTAGTATAATTATTAATAGTAGTAGTAGTATAATTATTAATAGTAGTAGTAGTATAATTATTAATAGTAGTAGTAGTATAATTATTAATAGTAGTAGTAGTATAATTATTAATAGTAGTAGTAGTATAATTATTAATAGTAGTAGTAGTATAATTATTAATAGTAGTAGTAGTATAATTATTAATAGTAGTAGTAGTATAATTATTAATAGTAGTAGTAGTATAATTATTAATAGTAGTAGTGTAATAAGTATTATAGTAATAGTAGTAGTGGTAATATTAAAGTAGTATTATATTATTAGTAGTAGTAGTAGTAGTATGAGTGGTAGTAGTAATAGTGGTATTATTAGTAGTAGTAGTAGTATGAGTGGTAGTAGTAATAGTGGTATTATAGTAGTAGTAGTAGTATGAGTGGTAGTAGTAATAGTGGTATTATTAGTAGTAGTAGTAGTAGTAGTATGAGTGGTAGTAGTAATAGTGGGTATTAGTAGTAGTAGTAGTAGTAGTAGTATGAGTGGTAGTAGTAATAGTGGTATTAGTAGTAGCAGTAGTAATTGTAACAGGAGTAGTAGTAGCAGTAGTAGTACAAGTAATATTAGTAGTAGTAGTAGTGGCAGTAGTAGTAGTAGTGGCAGTAGTAGTAGTAGCCCCTTTTTACCCTTTATATTTCAAATATTGTATTTGTCACATGCGCCGGTGTAGACCATACCAGGTGTAAACCTTACTGTGAAGTGCTTACTTACAAGCCCTTAACCAACCATGCAGATTTAAGAAAATAGAGTTAATAAAATATTAACAAATAATTTAAAAAATATATGCACACTACCGTTCAAATGTTTGGGGTCACTTAGAAATGTTCTTGTTTTTGAAAGAAAAGCTCATTTTTTGTCCATTAAAATAACATCAAATTGATCAGAAATAGTGTAGACATTGTTAATGGTGTAAATGACTATTGTAACTGGAAACTGCAGATTTTGAATGAAATATCTACATACCTTAGGCATACAGAGGCCCATTATCAGCAACCATCACTCCTGTGTTCCAATGGCACGTTGTGTTAGCTAATCCAAATATATAATTTTAAAAGGCTAATTGATCATTAGAAAACCCTTTTGCAATTCTGAAAGCACAGCTCAAAACTGTTGTTCTGATTAAAGAAGCAATAAAACTGGCCTTCTTTAGACTGGTTGAGTATCTGGAGCATCAGCATTTGTGCGTTCGATTACAGGCTAAAAATGGCCAGAAACAAATAACTTTCTTCTGAAACTTGTCAGTCTAACCAAAATAGAAAGAGGAGTGGGAGGCCCCGGTGCACAATTGAGCAAGAGGACAAGTACATTAAAGTGTCTAGTTTGAGAAACAGACGCCTCACAAGTCCTCAACTGGCAGCTTCATCAAATAGTACCCGCAAAACACCAGTCTCAACGTCAACAGTGAAGAGGCAACTCCGGGATGCTGGCCTTCTAGGCTGAGTTCCTCTGTCCAGTGTCTGTGTTCTTTTGCCCATCTTAATCTTTTATTTTTATTGGCCAGTCTGAGATGTGGATTTCTGAGGAAATCTGAGGTTGTACACAGAGGTTCTGCCTGCCTGCCTGCCTATCTATCTATCTATCTATCTATCTATCTATCTATCTATCTATCTATCTATCTATCTATCTATCTATCTATCTATCTATCTATCTATCTATCTATCTATCTATCTATCTATCTATCTATCTATCTATCTATCTATCTATCTATCTATCTATCTGTCTGTCTGTCTGTCTGTCTGTCTGTCTGTCTGTCTGTCTGTCTGTCTGTCTGTCTGTCTTACTTTCTGCTACCTGTCTGTCTTACTTTCTGCTACTTGTCTGTCTTACTTTCTGCTACCTGTCTGTCTTACTTTCTGCTACCTGTCTGTCTGTCTTACTTTCTGCTACCTATCTGCTATCTGTCTGTCTGTCCGTCTGTCTGTCTTACTTTCTGCTACCTGTCTGTCTGTCTGTCTGTCTGTCTGTCTGTCTGTCTGTCTGTCTGTCTGTCTGTCTGTCTGTCTGTCTGTCTGTCTGTCTGTCTGTCTTATTTTCTGCTACCTGTCTGTCTGTCTTACTTTCTGCTACCTGTCTGTCTTACTTTCTGCTACCTGTCTGTTTTACTTTCTGCTACCTGTCTGTCTGTCTGTCTATCTGTCTGTCTGTCTGTCTGTCTATCTGTCTGTCTGTCTGTCTGTCTGTCTGTCTGTCTGTCTGTCTGTCTGTCTGTCTGTCTGTCTGTCTGTCTGTCTGTCTTATTTCCTGCTACCTGTCTGTCTGTCTTACTTTCTGCTACCTGTCTGTCTTACTTTCTGCTACCTGTCTGTCTTACTTTCTGCTACCTGTCTGTCTGTCTGTCTGTCTGTCTGTCTGTCTGTCTGTCTGTCTGTCTGTCTGTCTGTCTGTCTGTCTGTCTGTCTGTCTGTCTTACTTTCTGCTACCTGTCGTCTGTCTGTCTGTCTGTCTGTCTTACTTTCTGCTACCTGTCTTCTACCTGTCTGTCTGTCTGTCTGTCTTAGTTTCTGCTACCTGTCTGTCTGTCTGTCTGTCTTAGTTTCTGCTACCTGTCTGTCTGTCTGTCTGTCTGTCTGTCTGTCTGTCTGTCTGTCTGTCTGTCTGTCTGTCTGTCTGTCTGTCTGTCTGTCTTAATTTCTGCTACCTGTCTGTCTGTCTGTCTTACTTTCTGCTACCTGTCTGTCTGTCTGTCTTAATTTCTGCTACCTGTCTGTCTGTCTGTTTGTCTTACTTTCTGCTACCTGTCTGTCTGCTTGTGTGTGTGTTCGGGGGAGGGTCTATATAGCATGACCTGTCACCACATCTCAATAACAATAGACCCCCCACACAGAACAGAAGTCAGTCTTGATGGTGCTCCGTCTGCCTGCCTGCCTGCCCACCTGCCCTGGCCCTGTGGCGTCCATGCAGCCCATGCAGCCAGCCCATCTCTCCTCACTTTGCAATTACAAAGAGCAGAGGGCTCCGGGTAATCAGCATTGATCTAGTCACCAACTCAGCCCCAACAACATTGATCCACTCTGGGGAGGGAGCGAGGCAGGGTGGGAGGGGGGGAGGGAGGGAGGCAGGGAGGCTCCTGGCTCCAGGGGTAAAGGATGAAAGAAAGAGAGGGATAATGGAATTCTTCTTACCTTAGTCACTCTGGTCTTTTCCCTCCCTGGCTGTCCTGAACAACAATCTATCTGTGGTTTAACAAGTTTAACAAATCCCTCTGTATTGCTCCTTTCACAATCTCTATGTTACTGATGGATAGGCCAAGACGTATTGGAAGTTTATTCTGGTCTAGTCAAATGACACAACGATTGAAACATATTTTTTATTTTATTATGGCATTTTAATCTATAGAGGGACAATTGCTCCATGTCTCTGGATAGCTTAGGCATTGCATGCAGTCGTCCCACTAGGGAAATGCAGACACACAGTACGGACCTGCTATTTATACATCACCCTTGAGATGCTTGGACCTATGCCTTACTTCACAGTACATAATGTAGGTGAAGAATATAATTATATAAAATAGATTGAAGACTGTAGAGGAGGAATGCATTATACTGGGCACAGATTTCCCACAGTAGGCCATTTGTCACTGTAAGCACTTTTGCTTGTCATCCCATACTACCTGACGTCTTATTTACCAGGAGAAATCCCTTATCCCTCGCTGGTCTGAGTGTCTGCTTCTATAACAGTGTGTCTGTAGAGTGCCTGTGTGTTGGTGCATCTGTGAAAGGATCTTGTATTGAGTGTCATTGCAATGTGCGGATTGATCAGGAATGTGATAAACAGAAACTGCTCCTGGCTCTCTGTCTGGGTGTCTGACATGGCTTTCTGGCTGGCTAGCTAGCTGGCTGACTGTATATCTGGCTGGCTGGCTGGCTGGCTGCCTGGCTGTCTCTCTGAGTGTCTGACATGTGGCTTTCTGGCTGGGTGGCTGACTGTATATCTGGCTGGCTGGCTGGCTGGCTGCCTGGCTGTCTCTCTGAGTGTCTGACATGTGGCTTTCTGGCTGGGTGGCTGACTGTATATCTGGCTGGCTGGCTGGCTGGCTGCCTGGCTGTCTCTCTGAGTGTCTGACATGTGGCTTTCTGGCTTTCTGGCTGACTGTGTATCTGGCTGGCTGGCTGGCTGGCTGCCTGGCTGTTTCTCTGAGTGTCTGACATGTGGCTTTCTGGCTGGGTGGCTGACTATATATCTGGCTGGCTGGCTGGCTGTCTCTCTGAGTGTCTGACATGTGGCTTTCTGGCTGAGTGGCTGACTGTATATCTGGCTGGCTGGCTGGCTGCCTGGCTGTCTCTCTGAGTGTCTGATATGTGGCTTTCTGGCTGGGTGGCTGACTGTATATCTGGCTGGCTGGCTGGCTGGCTGCCTGGCTGTCTCTCTGAGTGTCTGACGTGGCTTTCTGGCTGGGTGGCTGACTGTATATTGGCTGGCTGGCTGGCTGCCTGGCTGTCTCTCTGAGTGTCTGACATGTGGCTTTCTGGCTGTGTGGCTGACTGTATATCTGGCTGGCTGGCTCTGACTGAATGGCTGGCGCTTTGGAAATGTCATTCATAGATATCTGTGATCCAATGGGAACAGGGAAGGGATTTATTCTTCATAGAAATTGTGCCATGTCTTCTTTCTTAGTTGGAATCTGGAAAATAGCAAAATAGCTTATCAGAATTCTGCAAGACAATTATCTGTGTACAACGTACAATGCCAAATAATGCATGTAGAGCAGAATTAGGAAAATACCTGCTATTTATTCTAACCTGAAAAATCTGGAACCACCTAAAAGGAGCAATTGTCAAACCTTCCATAAGAAAGCCATCACCTACAGAGAGAAGAACGTAGAGAAGAGTCCCCTCAGCAAGCTAGTCCTGGAGCTCTGTTCACAAACAGACCCCACAGAGCCCCAGGACAACAACACACGCTTACAGGGGGGAGGTCAGAGACTTAGCAGTGTAGTGACAGGACAACAACCTCTTCCTCAATGTCAGTAAGACCAAGGAGCTGATCATGGACTGTAGAAGAAAGAGGGGAGAGCACGCCACCCATCCACATCGACGGAACTGTTGTGGGAGCGGGTTGAGAGCTTCAAGTTCCTTGGCGTCCACATCACTAAGGACTTAACACGGTTAACACACAACTGTACAGTTGTGAAGAGGGCAAGGCAGCGCCTCTTCCCTCTCAGGAGGTATCAGAGGAACCCAGAAATATTGTCAAAGTCTCCAGCCACCCAAGCCATAGTGTCACGGCTGTTGAAGGAACCAATGTGCAGCATTTTCTTTATTTAAATTAAAAATGACGCCGAACAAAACAATAAACAATAAACAATAAACAATAAACATTTTTTTTTTTTACATTTAAAAAACGTGAAGCTAAAGGCCATGTGCCCTAAACAAAGTTTACCCACAAAGACAGGAGGGAAAGGGCTAAGTATGGTTCTTAAATCAGAGACAACCATAGACAGCTGTCCCTAGACTGAGAACCCCTACCCGGACAAAACATAGAAATACAAAATAATACCCGGACAAAACATAGAAATACAAATAATAGAACCTAGAATACCCATCCCAAAATCACACCCTGACCAAACCAAATAGAGACATAAAAAGGATCTCTAAGGTCAGGGCCTGACACATAGGCTGTTCATTCTGCTACCATCAAGCACACGGACCAACAGGCTCCGAGACAACTTCTACCCCAAAGCCATAAGACTGCTAAATAGTCAATTAGTGGTACCCAAACTATCTGCACTGACGCTATCTTACACGGACCCTACGCACACTCACTAGACTATATATACAAACCATACACACACACTCACTAGACTATATATACACACCATATACACACTCACTAGACTATATATACACAAACCATTTACACACTCACTAGACTGTATATACAAACCATATACACACTCACTCACACACAAAACCAACACACATTCACATACACTACATACGCACACATGCACAAGAAACACACACACAAAGAACACACACACGCATACCGACACAAAACAAATATACAGAGCATTCGTAACATATTCAGACGCCTTTAAATTTTTTCACATTTTTTTACGTTGGATAAATTGGATAAATTGTTTTTTTCCCTCATCAATGTACACACAATACCCCATAATAACATCACAATACCCCTTAATAACATCACAATACCCCATAATGACATCACAATACCCCATAATAACATCACAATACCCCTTAATAACATCATAATACCCCATAATGACATCACAATACCCCATAATAACATCACAATACCCCATAATGACATCACAATACCCCTTAATAACATCACAATACCCCATAATAACATCACAATACCCCTTAATAACATCACAATACCCCATAATAACATCACAATACCCCATAATGACATCACAATAACCCATAATAACATCATAATACCCCATAATGACATCACAATACCCCATAATAACATCACAATACCCCATAATAACATCACAATACCCCATAATAACATCACAATACCCCTTAATAACATCACAATACCCCTTAATAACATCACAATACCCCATAATAACATCACAATACCCCATAATAACATCACAATACCCCTTAATAACATCACAATACCCCATAATAACATCACAGTACCCCTTAATAACATCACAATACCCCATAATAACATCACAGTACCCCATAAAGACGAAGCAAAAACAGGCTTTTAGACATTTTTGCAAATGTATTACTAATAAAAATCAGAAATACCTTATTTGCATAAGTATTCAGACCCTTGTCTAAGGGACTCAGGTGCATCCTGTTTCCATTGATCATCCTTGAGATGATTCTACAACTTGGTACATTCAATTGATTGGACATGATTTGGAAAGGCACACACCTGTCTATATAAGGTCCCGAAGTTGACAGTGCATGTCAGAGCAAAAACCAAGCCATGAGGTCGAATGAATTGTCCATAGCGCTTTGAGACAGAATTGTGTATAGGCACAGATCTGGGGAAGTTCATATAAACATTTCTGCTGCATTGAAGGTTCCCAAGAAAACAGTGACCTCCTTCATTCTTAAATGTAAGAAGTTTGGAAACACCATGACTCTTCCTAGAGTTGAGAAATCGGGGAGAAAAGGGCCTTGGTCAGGGAGGTGACCAAGAACCCGATGGTCACTCTGGCAGAGCTCCAGAGTTCCTCTGTGGAGATGGGAGAACCTTCCAGAATAACAACCATCTCTGCAGCACTCCACCAATTAGGCCTTTATGGTAGAGTGTCCAGACAGAAGCCACTCATCAGTAAAAGGAACTTCCCGCTTGGAGCCAAATGTTACCTAAAGGGCTCTCAGACTTTGAGAAATAAGATTCTCTGGTCTGATGAAACCAAGATTGAACTCTTTGGCCTGAATGCCAAGCGTCACATCTGGAGGAAACCTGGCACCATCCCTATGGTGAAGCATGGTGGTGGCATCATCATGCTATGGGGATGTTTTTCAGCAGCAGGGACTGGTAGACTAGTCCAGATCGAGGGAAAGATGAACATATCAAAGTACAGAGATCCTTGATGAAAACCTGCTCCAGAGCATGCAAGAACTCAGACTGGGGCAAAGGTTCACCTTCCAACAGGACAACGACCCTACGCACGCAGCCAGGACATTGCAGGAGTGGCTTCGGAACAAGTCTCTGAATGTCCTTGATTAGCCCAGCCATAGCCCAGACTTGAACCCGATCAAACGCCTATGTGCAGCTACGCTCCCCATCCAACCTGACAGAGCTTGAGAGGATCTGCAGAAAAGAATGGGAGACTCTCCCCAAATACAGATGTGCCAAGCTTGTATTGTCAAACCCAAGAAGACTCGAGTCTGTAACCGCTGCCAAAAGTGCTTCAACAAAGTATTGAGTAAAGGGTCTGAAGACTAATGTAAACATTATATTTCTGGGGGGGGGGGGGGGGGGGGTTTATTAGACATTTGAAAACATTTAAATATAAAAACCTATATTTGCTTTGTCATTATGTGTTTAGTGTGTTCAGATTGATGAGGGGGATTTTATTTTATTTTATCCCTGTTAGAATAAGGCTGTAACGTAACAAAATGTGGAAAAAGTCAAGGGGTTTGAAGACTTTCTGAAGGCACCGCACAATCAAACATTCATACACTAACACACTCACACTCACACACACACACATACACTCACACACACACACACTCATACACTCACACACACACTCATACACTCACACACACACACTTTTACACAAACACACACTCATCATTTGCTGCTACTCTGTTCTGTATTTTACTCTTATTATTATCTATCCTGATGACTAGTCACTTTACCCTGCCTTTATGTACATATATACATGAGGCGACAGGTAGCCTAGTGGTTAGAGCGTAGGTCTAGTAACTGAAAGGTTGCAAGTTCAAATCCCTGAGATGACAATTAAAAAATCTGTTGTTCTAACCTTGAACAGGCAGTTAACCCACTGTTCCTAGGCCATCATTGAAATTAAGAATTTTTTCTTAACGGACTTGTCTATTTAAATAAATATATGTTATTATTATCTATCCTGATGCCTAATCACTTTACCCTGCCTTCATGTAAATATCTACCTCAAATATATATTTTTTGTATATATCCTGATCTATCCTAGTCACTTTAGGGGAACGGGGGATACCTAGTCAGTTGTACACCTGAATGCCTTCAACTGAAATGTGTCTTCCAGATTTAACCCAACCGCTCTGAATCAGAGAGATGCGGGGGGCTGCCTTAATCGACATCCACGTCTTCGGCGCCCCAGGAACAGTGGGTTAACTGCCTTGTTCAGGGGAACAGTGGGTTAACTGCCTTATTCAGGGGAACAGTGGGTTATCTGCCTTGTTCAGGGGAACAGCGGGTTAACTGCCTTGTTCAGGGGAACAGTGGGTTAACTGCCTTGCTCAGGGGAACAGCGGGTTAACTGCCTTGCTCAGGGGAACAGCGGGTTAACTGCCTTGCTCAGGGGAACAGCGGGTTAACTGCCTTGTTCAGGGGAACAGTGGGTTAACTGCCTTGCTCAGGGGAACAGTGGGTTAACTACCTTGCTCAGGGGAACAGTGGGTTAACTGCCTTGTTCAGGGGAACAGTGGGTTAACTGCCTTGTTCAGGGGAACAGTGGGTTAACTGCCTTGTTCAGGGGCAGAACGACAGATGTTTACCTTGTCAGCTCGGGACAAGGTAGGCAACCATTGATCTGGTACTGGTATTTCCTGTATATAGCTCCACATTGATCTGGTACTGGTACTCCCTGTATATAGTTCCACATTGATCTGGTACCGTTACAACCTGTATATAGCTCCACATTGATCTGGTACTGATACTCCCTGTATATAGCTCCACATTGATCTGGTACTGGTACTCCCTGTATATAGCTCCACATTGATCTGGTACTGGTACTCCCTGTATATAGCTCCACATCGATCTGGTACTTGTACTCCCTGTATATAGCTCCACATTGATCTTGTACTGGTACTCCCTGTATATAGATCCATATTGATCTGGTACTGGTACTCCCTGTATATAGCTCCACATTGATGTGGTACTCCCTGTATATAGCTCCACATTGATCTGGTACTGGTACTGCCTGTATATAGCTCCACATTGATCTGGTACTGGTACTTCCTGTATATAGATCCATATTGATCTGGTACTGGTACTTCCTGTATATAGATCCATATTGATCTGGTACTGGTACTCCCTGTATATAGATCCATATTGATCTGGTACTGGTACTTCCTGTATATAGCGCCACATTGATCTGGTACTTGTACTCCCTGTATATAGATCCATATTGATCTGGTACTGGTACTCCCTGTATATAGCTCCACATTGATCTGGTACTTGTACTCCCTGTATATAGATCCATATTGATCTGGTACTGGTACTCCCTGTATATAGCTCCACATTGATCTGGTACTGGTACTCCCTGTATATAGCTCCACATTGATCTGGTACTTGTACTCCCTGTATATAGCTCCACATTGATCTGGTATTGGTACTCCCTGTATATAGCTCCACATTGATCTGGTACTGGTACTCCCTGTATATAGCTCCACATTGATCTGGTACTGGTACTCCCTGTATATAGCTCCACATTGATCTGGTACTGGTACTCCCTGTATATAGCTCCACATTGATCTGGTACTGGTACTCCCTGTATATAGCTCCACATTGATCTGGTACTTGTACTCCCTGTATATAGCTCCACATTGATCTGGTACTTGTACTCCCTGTATATAGATCCACATTGATCTGGTACTTGTACTCCCTGTATATAGCTCCACATTGATCTGGTACTTGTACTCCCTGTATATAGATCCACATTGATCTGGTACTGGTACTCCCTGTATATAGCTCCACATTGATCTGGTACTTGTACTCCCTGTATATAGCTCCACATTGATCTGGTACTGGTACTCCCTGTATATAGATCCACATTGATCTGGTACTTGTACTCCCTGTATATAGCTCCACATTGATCTGGTACTGGTACTCCCTGTATATAGATCCACATTGATCTGGTACTTGTACTCCCTGTATATAGCTCCACATTGATCTGGTACTTGTACTCCCTGTATATAGATCCATTCTTTTTTATTTTACTTTATTCCTCGTGTTAGTTGCTATTTTATTTGTCTTTATTATTTTTCAACTCTGGATCGTTGGGAAAGGTTCATAAGCATTTCACTGTAAAGTCTACAACAGTTGTATTCGGCGCATGTGATAAATACATTTGATTTGACAATTAGACCCAACCAAATCATGAGAAAACAAAAATATAATTACTTGACCCATTGGAAAGAATAAACAAAAAAACAAAGCAAACTGGAATGTTATTTGACCCTAAACAGAGAGTGACCGACTGACCCAAACTTAAGGAAAGCTTTGACTAGGTATAGACTCAGGGACAGTGAGCATAGCCTTGCTATTAAGAGAAGACAGGCTATGTGGAAGACAGGGAACCTGGAATCTCGAGAGAAGACAGGCTTTGTGCCCACTGCCCACAAAATGAGGTGGAAACTGAGCAGCACTTCCTAACTTCCTGCCAAATGTATGACCCAGGGTTTCCGTTATGAAAATGTGGCGCAGGACATTTGTTCATCAGCATTATGATTTCCCAGATCAATTGAGAAATGTATTGAACCTTTTTGCATTGGGTGCCTAAACTGGGCGTCTACCAACACTGCTCAGAATGACAGAAATCACATTTTGATTTTGGCCATTCATCTTAACAGAACATGGAGGTCGAGAACGCAATGACGTATGTCCTCAATTCTGATGTGCACTTTGAAGACGTTAGAATACCTGTCCACAACTATGTATCCTCAACCAAAAAGACGAGTAACGAACAGCAACGTCACTAGCCTATGCATATGCGGCCCACATGGTACTGGTTTCAAGTTTGGCGAAGCAAATGTTAAATAAAATAATAATATACCATAAAATGCACCTTTCAAATAAAGCATTACATGCATCATCACATTTACAGATGTATGTAAAATATCTCATTGACAATAGTAGTAGGCTGAGTCGATGGGATAGTCATAATTTCGGATTATAATATAACGGTCCCAGACATGCTCAATGGGTTGGCAAAAAGAATAGCGTTCAATGCATGGCTGAGCGCGTATAGCATAGAGGCCTGGGAAATACCAGATACGTTTCTTCTTGCTTTGCCCGGGAAAAACACATTTCATGCAGTTCTTATCCACTTTATATGACTGGAGATATTAGCAAAAGCTTTTTAAATTTGACAAATTACAGGGTCGCCTACTCTGCTGACAAACACTGTCCAAACGGCGTGCCCTTCCTTCCGACTGTAGGCAATGCCGTTTAAAACAATCCACAACTTATTTATTTTTTAAGGCTAGGGGAGGTAATTATTCTGTGTCGCCAAATCATGCTTTAGTAGCCTATTTGAATGATTTTATTTCTTTATGTACAGGCAGGAATAGGCTAAATATGCTATGTAACTTTGCCAATTTAAATACATTTTCTTAGGGAAAGTTTAGCTTCACGTAGCCTTATGGACACCCTGCATATGAGGCTATGTCAATCTACTGTCCCCCATAGTAGAAAAGTGTACCTATTCTATTGGTCAGTTTGTCGAGAAAGAAATAACCCAAACAGACTCTGGGACAGTTGTGGGACAATATATGCCAAATGAATACAACCAGTAAGCCTATGTTACATACCAAAAAAAGATTACAAAGCAATGAATCTGATGCCACTGATTTAGAACGTTTAGCTTAAAACGTTGATGAGCTAAGTAATAAGTTAAGTTGATATTTCTTAACGTTATTAGAGCGACTATGCGCACAAGGCAGTAGACTCAAACGCAAATGTAAAACCAACAGAATATGAGATAAATAGGCTAGTGGTTTCAACGGTGGGGCGGCAGGGTAGCCTAGTGGTTAGAGCGTTGGACTAGTAACCGGAAGGTTGCGAGTTCAAACCCCCGAGCTGACAAGGTACAAATCTGTCGTTCTGCCCCTGAACAGGCAGTTGTTCCCAGGCCGTCATTGAAAATAAGAATTTGTTCTTAACTGACTTGCCTGGTTAAATAAAGGTAAAATGGCATATGGAACAATTTATTTTAAATTTATTCAGAAAAATTCCAGGTTTGTAACAATTAAGTAGCTATAAGTTTTTGCAAAGTAGTGATGTGACGGTCTGATGAAGCCTGCCTTCAGTTGCCTATTCATTTGAATGGCAAATGGGAAGCGCACTTCAGTTACCAGTTGAGAAAAAAAAATTCACTTTTTAATCATGGCAACAAAAAAAACTTTTTTTAACACATGATTGCGTTTAGAATTGTTGCTCATTGATTGGGCAATATAAAATCACTGTCTGGCAGATTTTCTGCTCAAAGGCTCTGTATCTGTGTGCTGTGTGCATGTGATAAACAAGATACGTAACGAATATACACACAGCCAATCTAATTCCACTAAATTATGCAAATGAACCCAAAGACCAATATGCATGACCAGTCAAATGTATTTACATCAGCTGGTATTTCCATCATTGAAGAGGCTAAAAATCATTATTTCGCAATGGGATGTTTTTCTTCTTCTCCCAGACAATTTGACGATGCCAATTTAATTTAATGGCTTTGTTTTGTTTTTTTAACAGACAAAAGCCGGCTAACCAGAACCCTGGTATGACCATATTAGAGACATAAATTTCCTTCAGATTACATTTACTTCAGGCAAACTACCATATCTATTAGGTGAAATACCACAGTGTGACATCACAGCAGCAAGATTTGTGACCTGTTGCCTCAAGAAAAGGGAAACCAGTGAAGAACAAACACCATTATAAATACAACCCATATTTATGCTTATTTATTTTCCTTTCTGTACTTTAGCTATTTGCACACTGTTACAACAGTGAAACAAGTGTTGTATACAAAGGAAAAAGCGAGAGAGTGTGAGAGAGAGAGAGAGAGAGAGAGAGAGAGACAGACCACACCAAACAGGATAAGCACCACACCAACATAATTCTTTTTTTTCACCTTTATTTAACCAGGTAGGCTAGTTGAGAACAAGTTCTCATTTACAACTGCGACCTGGCCAAGATAAAGCATAGCAGTGTGAACAGACAACAACACAGAGTTACACATGGAATAAACAATAAACAAGCCAATAACACAATAAACAAATCAATGACACAGTAGAAAAAAGAAAGTCTATATACAGTGTGTCACGCCCTGACCTGAGTAGTCTTTGTTTTCTTTATTGTGTTGGTTAGGTCAGGGTGTGACATGGGTGATGTATGTGTTTTTGTACTGTCTAGGGGTTTTATAGGTTTATGGGGTTGTTTACCATCTAGGTGTTTATGTATGTCTATGGGTGCCTAGATTGGTTCTCAATTAGAGGCAGCTGTTCATCGTTGTCTCTGATTGGGAACCATATTTAGGCAGCCATCCTCTTTGGGTATTTTGTGGGTTATTGTCTATGTCTAGTTGCCTGTGTCTGCACTGTAGATATATAGTGGCACGGTGTTTGTTTTAGTGTTCTTTCTTCATTAAATATAAAACATGTATCCTTATCACGCTGCGCCTGCGTCTCCTCCATTCAACGAATGTGACACAGTGTGTGTAAAAGTCATGAGGTAGGCAATAAACAGGCCATAGGAGCGAATAATGACAATTTAGCAGATTAACACTGGAGTGATAAATGATCAGATGAACATGTGCAGGTAGAGATACTGGTGTGCGAAGAGCAGAAAAGTAAATCAAATAAAAACAGTATGGGGATGAGGTAGGTAGATTGGGTGGGCTATTTACAGATGGACTATGTACAGCTGCAGCTATACACAGCTGTACATAGAATGCACACCACATCAACAGGATAAGTTGCCTGTGCTTGTGAGATCAAGTTGAGATAAGGGGCAGCAGTAGTTCTTCTCCTGAAAGTTTCTTGATATAATATTCAATTTCAACACCATAGGTGTTTATGTCTGGATTTATCCTTCTGTGTTACATGTTATTATGTCTACATATTCATAGATACAATAACATTGTCCACAAGCAAGTCATTGCCCTTAAACCACTGCACAATTCTTTCCTCACCTTTAAGACGACTTGTAACTGCCTGACCCTGTCGACCTGTTTTGTTAGGGAAAAAGCCGACCACTTAATGAAAGAATGTGAGATCAGTAAGATGAGATATTCCCTTTGTGTGTGTGTGTGTGCCGCATGTCTTCATCTTCCTTGGCTTTGTAGCTGGCCAACGTCTAAAGATCTGTCTTTACTCTCTCTCTAGTCCTGATCAATAGGCAGTCCCAGGTAGCTGGGCAGATGCCTGTGTTGTGAGATTACAAGCCAATACATCCTAAAGATCTGTCTTTACTCTCTCTCTAGTCCTGATCAATAGGCAGTCCCAGGTAGCTGGGCAGATGCCTGTGTTGTGAGATTACAAGCCAATACATCCTAAAGATCTGTCTTTACTCTCTCTCTAGTCCTGATCAATAGGCAGTCCCAGGTAGCTGGGCAGATGCCTGTGTTGTGAGATTACAAGCCAATACATCCTAAAGATCTGTCTTTACTCTCTCTCTAGTCCTGATCAATAGGCAGTCCCAGGTAGCTGGGCAGATGCCTGTGTTGTGAGATTACAAGCCAATACATCCTAAAGATCTGTCTTTACTCTCTCTCTAGTCCTGATCAATAGGCAGTCCCAGGTAGCTGGGCAGATGCCTGTGTTGTGAGATTACAAGCCAATACATCCTAAAGATCTGTCTTTACTCTCTCTCTAGTCCTGATCAATAGGCAGTCCCAGGTAGCTGGGCAGATGCCTGTGTTGTGAGATTACAAGCCAATACATCCTAAAGATCTGTCTTTACTCTCTCTCTAGTCCTGATCAATAGGCAGTCCCAGGTAGCTGGGCAGATGCCTGTGTTGTGAGATTACAAGCCAATACATCCTAAAGATCTGTCTTTACTCTCTCTCTCTAGTCCTGATCAATAGGCAGTCCCAGGTAGCTGGGCAGATGCCTGTGTTGTGAGATTACAAGCCAATACATCCTAAAGATCTGTCTTTACTCTCTCTCTCTAGTCCTGATCAATAGGCAGTCCCAGGTAGCTGGGCAGATGCCTGTGTTGTGAGATTACAAGCCAATACATCCTAAAGATCTGTCTTTACTCTCTCTCTAGTCCTGATCAATAGGCAGTCCCAGGTAGCTGGGCAGATGCCTGTGTTGTGAGATTACAAGCCAATACATCCTAAAGATCTGTCTTTACTCTCTCTCTAGTCCTGATCAATAGGCAGTCCCAGGTAGTCCCAGGACATAAATTTCCTTCAGATTACATTTACTTCAGGCAAACTACCATATCTATTAGGTGAAATACCACAGTGTGACATCACAGCAGCAAGATTTGTGACCTGTTGCCTCAAGAAAAGGGAAACCAGTGAAGAACAAACACCATTATAAATACAACCCATATTTATGCTTATTTATTTTCCTTTCTGTACTTTAGCTATTTGCACACTGTTACAACAGTGAAACAAGTGTTGTATACAAAGGAAAAAGCGAGAGAGTGTGAGAGAGAGAGAGAGAGAGAGAGAGAGAGACAGACCACACCAAACAGGATAAGCACCACACCAACATAATTCTTTTTTTTCACCTTTATTTAACCAGGTAGGCTAGTTGAGAACAAGTTCTCATTTACAACTGCGACCTGGCCAAGATAAAGCATAGCAGTGTGAACAGACAACAACACAGAGTTACACATGGAATAAACAATAAACAAGCCAATAACACAATAAACAAATCAATGACACAGTAGAAAAAAGAAAGTCTATATACAGTGTGTCACGCCCTGACCTGAGTAGTCTTTGTTTTCTTTATTGTGTTGGTTAGGTCAGGGTGTGACATGGGTGATGTATGTGTTTTTGTACTGTCTAGGGGTTTTATAGGTTTATGGGGTTGTTTACCATCTAGGTGTTTATGTATGTCTATGGGTGCCTAGATTGGTTCTCAATTAGAGGCAGCTGTTCATCGTTGTCTCTGATTGGGAACCATATTTAGGCAGCCATCCTCTTTGGGTATTTTGTGGGTTATTGTCTATGTCTAGTTGCCTGTGTCTGCACTGTAGATATATAGTGGCACGGTGTTTGTTTTAGTGTTCTTTCTTCATTAAATATAAAACATGTATCCTTATCACGCTGCGCCTGCGTCTCCTCCATTCAACGAATGTGACACAGTGTGTGTAAAAGTCATGAGGTAGGCAATAAACAGGCCATAGGAGCGAATAATGACAATTTAGCAGATTAACACTGGAGTGATAAATGATCAGATGAACATGTGCAGGTAGAGATACTGGTGTGCGAAGAGCAGAAAAGTAAATCAAATAAAAACAGTATGGGGATGAGGTAGGTAGATTGGGTGGGCTATTTACAGATGGACTATGTACAGCTGCAGCTATACACAGCTGTACATAGAATGCACACCACATCAACAGGATAAGTTGCCTGTGCTTGTGAGATCAAGTTGAGATAAGGGGCAGCAGTAGTTCTTCTCCTGAAAGTTTCTTGATATAATATTCAATTTCAACACCATAGGTGTTTATGTCTGGATTTATCCTTCTGTGTTACATGTTATTATGTCTACATATTCATAGATACAATAACATTGTCCACAAGCAAGTCATTGCCCTTAAACCACTGCACAATTCTTTCCTCACCTTTAAGACGACTTGTAACTGCCTGACCCTGTCGACCTGTTTTGTTAGGGAAAAAGCCGACCACTTAATGAAAGAATGTGAGATCAGTAAGATGAGATATTCCCTTTGTGTGTGTGTGTGTGCCGCATGTCTTCATCTTCCTTGGCTTTGTAGCTGGCCAACGTCTAAAGATCTGTCTTTACTCTCTCTCTAGTCCTGATCAATAGGCAGTCCCAGGTAGCTGGGCAGATGCCTGTGTTGTGAGATTACAAGCCAATACATCCTAAAGATCTGTCTTTACTCTCTCTCTAGTCCTGATCAATAGGCAGTCCCAGGTAGCTGGGCAGATGCCTGTGTTGTGAGATTACAAGCCAATACATCCTAAAGATCTGTCTTTACTCTCTCTCTAGTCCTGATCAATAGGCAGTCCCAGGTAGCTGGGCAGATGCCTGTGTTGTGAGATTACAAGCCAATACATCCTAAAGATCTGTCTTTACTCTCTCTCTAGTCCTGATCAATAGGCAGTCCCAGGTAGCTGGGCAGATGCCTGTGTTGTGAGATTACAAGCCAATACATCCTAAAGATCTGTCTTTACTCTCTCTCTAGTCCTGATCAATAGGCAGTCCCAGGTAGCTGGGCAGATGCCTGTGTTGTGAGATTACAAGCCAATACATCCTAAAGATCTGTCTTTACTCTCTCTCTAGTCCTGATCAATAGGCAGTCCCAGGTAGCTGGGCAGATGCCTGTGTTGTGAGATTACAAGCCAATACATCCTAAAGATCTGTCTTTACTCTCTCTCTAGTCCTGATCAATAGGCAGTCCCAGGTAGCTGGGCAGATGCCTGTGTTGTGAGATTACAAGCCAATACATCCTAAAGATCTGTCTTTACTCTCTCTCTCTAGTCCTGATCAATAGGCAGTCCCAGGTAGCTGGGCAGATGCCTGTGTTGTGAGATTACAAGCCAATACATCCTAAAGATCTGTCTTTACTCTCTCTCTCTAGTCCTGATCAATAGGCAGTCCCAGGTAGCTGGGCAGATGCCTGTGTTGTGAGATTACAAGCCAATACATCCTAAAGATCTGTCTTTACTCTCTCTCTAGTCCTGATCAATAGGCAGTCCCAGGTAGCTGGGCAGATGCCTGTGTTGTGAGATTACAAGCCAATACATCCTAAAGATCTGTCTTTACTCTCTCTCTAGTCCTGATCAATAGGCAGTCCCAGGTAGCTGGGCAGATGCCTGTGTTGTGAGATTACAAGCCAATACATCCTAAAGATCTGTCTTTACTCTCTCTCTAGTCCTGATCAATAGGCAGTCCCAGGTAGCTGGGCAGATGCCTGTGTTGTGAGATTACAAGCCAATACATCCTAAAGATCTGTCTTTACTCTCTCTCTAGTCCTGATCAATAGGCAGTCCCAGGTAGCTGGGCAGATGCCTGTGTTGTGAGATTACAAGCCAATACATCCTAAAGATCTGTCTTTACTCTCTCTCTAGTCCTGATCAATAGGCAGTCCCAGGTAGCTGGGCAGATGCCTGTGTTGTGAGATTACAAGCCAATACATCCTAAAGATCTGTCTTTACTCTCTCTCTAGTCCTGATCAATAGGCAGTCCCAGGTAGCTGGGCAGATGCCTGTGTTGTGAGATTACAAGCCAATACATCCTAAAGATCTGTCTTTACTCTCTCTCTAGTCCTGATCAATAGGCAGTCCCAGGTAGCTGGGCAGATGCCTGTGTTGTGAGATTACAAGCCAATACATCCTAAAGATCTGTCTTTACTCTCTCTCTCTAGTCCTGATCAATAGGCAGTCCCAGGTAGCTGGGCAGATGCCTGTGTTGTGAGATTACAAGCCAATACATCCTAAAGATCTGTCTTTACTCTCTCTCTAGTCCTGATCAATAGGCAGTCCCAGGTAGCTGGGCAGATGCCTGTGTTGTGAGATTACAAGCCAATACATCCTAAAGATCTGTCTTTACTCTCTCTCTAGTCCTGATCAATAGGCAGTCCCAGGTAGCTGGGCAGATGCCTGTGTTGTGAGATTACAAGCCAATACATCCTAAAGATCTGTCTTTACTCTCTCTCTAATCCTGATCAATAGGCAGTCCCAGGTAGCTGGGCAGATGCCTGTGTTGTGAGATTACAAGCCAATACATCCTAAAGATCTGTCTTTACTCTCTCTCTAGTCCTGATCAATAGGCAGTCCCAGGTAGCTGGGCAGATGCCTGTGTTGTGAGATTACAAGCCAATACATCCTAAAGATCTGTCTTTACTCTCTCTCTAGTCCTGATCAATAGGCAGTCCCAGGTAGCTGGGCAGATGCCTGTGTTGTGAGATTACAAGCCAATACATCCTAAAGATCTGTCTTTACTCTCTCTCTAGTCCTGATCAATAGGCAGTCCCAGGTAGCTGGGCAGATGCCTGTGTTGTGAGATTACAAGCCAATACATCCTAAAGATCTGTCTTTACTCTCTCTCTAGTCCTGATCAATAGGCAGTCCCAGGTAGCTGGGCAGATGCCTGTGTTGTGAGATTACAAGCCAATACATCCTAAAGATCTGTCTTTACTCTCTCTCTCTAGTCCTGATCAATAGGCAGTCCCAGGTAGCTGGGCAGATGCCTGTGTTGTGAGATTACAAGCCAATACATCCTAAAGATCTGTCTTTACTCTCTCTCTAGTCCTGATCAATAGGCAGTCCCAGGTAGCTGGGCAGATGCCTGTGTTGTGAGATTACAAGCCAATACATCCTAAAGATCTGTCTTTACTCTCTCTCTAGTCCTGATCAATAGGCAGTCCCAGGTAGCTGGGCAGATGCCTGTGTTGTGAGATTACAAGCCAATACATCCTAAAGATCTGTCTTTACTCTCTCTCTAGTCCTGATCAATAGGCAGTCCCAGGTAGCTGGGCAGATGCCTGTGTTGTGAGATTACAAGCCAATACATCCTAAAGATCTGTCTTTACTCTCTCTCTAGTCCTGATCAATAGGCAGTCCCAGGTAGCTGGGCAGATGCCTGTGTTGTGAGATTACAAGCCAATACATCCTAAAGATCTGTCTTTACTCTCTCTCTAGTCCTGATCAATAGGCAGTCCCAGGTAGCTGGGCAGATGCCTGTGTTGTGAGATTACAAGCCAATACATCCTAAAGATCTGTCTTTACTCTCTCTCTAGTCCTGATCAATAGGCAGTCCCAGGTAGCTGGGCAGATGCCTGTGTTGTGAGATTACAAGCCAATACATCCTAAAGATCTGTCTTTACTCTCTCTCTAGTCCTGATCAATAGGCAGTCCCAGGTAGCTGGGCAGATGCCTGTGTTGTGAGATTATAAGGCAATACATCCTAAAGATCTGTCTTTACTCTCTCTCTAGTCCTGATCAATGGGCAGTCCCAGGTAGCTGGGCAGATGCCTGTGTTGTGAGATTACAAGCCAATACATCCTAAAGATCTGTCTTTACTCTCTCTCTAGTCCTGATCAATAGGCAGTCCCAGGTAGCTGGGCAGATGCCTGTGTTGTGAGATTACAAGCCAATACATCCTAAAGATCTGTCTTTACTCTCTCTCTAGTCCTGATCAATAGGCAGTCCCAGGTAGCTGGGCAGATGCCTGTGTTGTGAGATTACAAGCCAATACATCCTAAAGATCTGTCTTTACTCTCTCTCTAGTCCTGATCAATAGGCAGTCCCAGGTAGCTGGGCAGATGCCTGTGTTGTGAGATTATAAGGCAATACATCCTAAAGATCTGTCTTTACTCTCTCTCTAGTCCTGATCAATGGGCAGTCCCAGGTAGCTGGGCAGATGCCTGTGTTGTGAGATTACAAGCCAATACATCCTAAAGATCTGTCTTTACTCTCTCTCTAGTCCTGATCAATAGGCAGTCCCAGGTAGCTGGGCAGATGCCTGTGTTGTGAGATTACAAGCCAATACATCCTAAAGATCTGTCTTTACTCTCTCTCTAGTCCTGATCAATAGGCAGTCCCAGGTAGCTGGGCAGATGCCTGTGTTGTGAGATTACAAGCCAATACATCCTAAAGATCTGTCTTTACTCTCTCTCTAGTCCTGATCAATAGGCAGTCCCAGGTAGCTGGGCAGATGCCTGTGTTGTGAGATTACAAGCCAATACATCCTAAAGATCTGTCTTTACTCTCTCTCTAGTCCTGATCAATAGGCAGTCCCAGGTAGCTGGGCAGATGCCTGTGTTGTGAGATTACAAGCCAATACATCCTAAAGATCTGTCTTTACTCTCTCTCTAGTCCTGATCAATAGGCAGTCCCAGGTAGCTGGGCAGATGCCTGTGTTGTGAGATTACAAGCCAATACATCCTAAAGATCTGTCTTTACTCTCTCTCTAGTCCTGATCAATAGGCAGTCCCAGGTAGCTGGGCAGATGCCTGTGTTGTGAGATTACAAGCCAATACATCCTAAAGATCTGTCTTTACTCTCTCTCTAGTCCTGATCAATAGGCAGTCCCAGGTAGCTGGGCAGATGCCTGTGTTGTGAGATTACAAGCCAATACATCCTAAAGATCTGTCTTTACTCTCTCTCTAGTCCTGATCAATAGGCAGTCCCAGGTAGCTGGGCAGATGCCTGTGTTGTGAGATTACAAGCCAATACATCCTAAAGATCTGTCTTTACTCTCTCTCTAGTCCTGATCAATAGGCAGTCCCAGGTAGCTGGGCAGATGCCTGTGTTGTGAGATTACAAGCCAATACATCCTAAAGATCTGTCTTTACTCTCTCTCTAGTCCTGATCAATAGGCAGTCCCAGGTAGCTGGGCAGATGCCTGTGTTGTGAGATTACAAGCCAATACATCCTAAAGATCTGTCTTTACTCTCTCTCTAGTCCTGATCAATAGGCAGTCCCAGGTAGCTGGGCAGATGCCTGTGTTGTGAGATTACAAGCCAATACATCCTAAAGATCTGTCTTTACTCTCTCTCTAGTCCTGATCAATAGGCAGTCCCAGGTAGCTGGGCAGATGCCTGTGTTGTGCCTGTCCTGTGAGATTACAAGCCAATACATCCTAAAGAGCTGCTTCTGGAGACAGATAGGAGTCTTTTTGTAAATTAACAAGACAAAAGGATCAATGACTTTACTTTGCACGTTGGTTCTCCGCGGGGAGACTTTAGTGACCTGTGCTGATGCCCAGGGTCCCAGGGGCCACTAGGAATCACACAGGTGGAGACAAGGAAATAGAGGTGGTGGATACTGGGATAGTAGCTGGTTTCCCCGTAACTCTCCCAAAGCCCCTCGGTCTAGGGCACTACTATTTAGGGGAGGGTGGGTCTTGCTGGCATCTGGCTACAGATGCCGATGACACCTGGGTTAGTTTCCAATCCAGACCTCAACCAGCAGCCATTCTCCATACGGATGTAGGATTTAGGATCTTAATTTATTAACCAGTTTCTCACAGCAGTAAAATTATCCTGCAGAAACGGGAAATGTGAATTATTGTGAGAATTACAATGAATTAATGAAAATGTTTGCATTTTCTGTCAGGTTTAATACTTTTTTTGTTAGGGCTAATCTCGTCTGACATTTTAAAGTGGAAATTGTTAAACTTTAGAAGCCTTTTTAAACCTTGAATGGAATTTCCTGCAAAAACTGGGTAAACAAATGAATATCTAACAGCTGCATTTGATAAATATCAGCACAAGCATTCGGCTTTTAATAGTTGAATCGGGAACATTATTGGTGGAATGGCTGGCAAACACTAGCCTGGGTACCAGTCTCTTTAGCTAATCCACTCCTTGTACTCCATGTCATGTGCCGAAGAGACTGGCCTTTATCTCTCTGGCAGTGACAAGGAGTGGAATGTTAGCTAATAAGACTGGTAACCAGACTAGGCAAATACTGGACTAGTATAGATGACTGTTGTGGTGGGACAGTAATGTGTTTCCTCTCATTAACTTTCCTACAGACCAAATCAACTGGTGAAACCTTGATGGATTCATTTGGGTGGTGGTGGAGTGGAATAAATAAACGTCCTCTCACTGTCAACTGTGTTTATTAAGGAATAATGTGTCCCCGAACTAAGGGGGGGGGGGGGGGGGGGGGTCAAAATCAAAAGTAACAGTCAGTATCTGGTGTGGCCACCAGCTGCATTAAGTACTGCAGTGCATCTCCTCCTCATGGACTGCACCAGATTTGCCAGTTCTTGCTGTGAGATGTTACTCCACTCTTCCACCAAGGCACCTGTAAGTTCCTGGACATTTCTGGGGGGAATGGCCCTAGCCCTCACCCTCCGATCCAACAGGTCCCAGACATGCTCAATGGGATTGAGATCCGGGCTCTTCGCTGGCCATGGCAGAACACTGACATTCCTGTCTTGCAGGAAATCACGCATAGATCGAGCAGTATGGCAGGTGGCATTGTCATGTTGTGGAGGGTCATGTCAGGATGAGCCTGCAGGAAGGGTACCACATGAGAGAGGTGGATGTCTTCCCTGTAATGCACAGCGTTGAGATTGCCTGCAATGACAACAAGCTCAGTCCGATGATGCTGTGACACACCGCCCCAGACCATGACGGACCTCATCGGTGTAACGCTCATTCCTTCGACGATAAACGCGAATCAGACCATCACCCCTGGTGAGATAAAACCACAACTCGTCAATGAAGAGCACATTTTGCCAGTCCTGTTTGGTCCAGCAATGGTGGGTTTGTGCCCATAGGCGATGTTGTTGCCGGTGATGTCTGGTGAGGACCTGCCTTATAACAGGCCTACAAACCCTCAGTCCAGCCTCTCTCAGTCTATTGCGGACCTTCTGAGCACTGATGGAGGGATTGTGCGTTCCTGGTAACTCGGGCAGTTGTTGTTCCCATCCTGTACCTGTCTTGCAGGTGTGATGTTCGAAAGTACCGATCCTGTGCAGGTGTAGTTACACGTGGTCTGCCACTGAGAGGACGATCAGCTGTCCGTCCTGTCTCCCTGTAGCGCTGTCTTAGTCATCTCACAGTATGGACATTGCAATTTATTGCTCTGGCCACATCTGCAGTCCTCATGCCTCCTTGCAGCATGCCTAAGGCACGGTCATACAGATGAGCAGGAACTCTGGGTATCTTTCTTTTGGTGTTTTTCAAAGTCAGTAGAAGGGCCTCTTTAGAGTCCTATGTTTTCATAACTTTGACCTTTATTGCCTACCGTCTGTAAGCTGTTAGTGTCTTAACGACCGTTCCACAGGTGCATGTTCATTAATTGTTCATAGTTCATTGAACAAGCATGGGAAACAGTGTTTAAACCCTTTACAATGAGATCTGTGAAGTTACTTGGATTTTTACGAATTATCTTTGAAAGACAGGGTCCTGAAAAGGGGCTATTTCTTTTTTTGCTGAGTTTATGTCGAATGGATGGGGTGACCCAACCAGCGACCAGCTTGGGAACCATTGCCCTATAGGGACAGCCAGGTGACTGTTAGGGTGGAACAGTAATATAGGGAAGGACATTTGAAACTTGTAGTGCTTTTGAGGTTTCTGACTTCTGAAGTCTGTCAATTTCACTTTAAAATGGCAGACTTGATTTGCCCTAATGAAGAATGGATCAACCCCTACAATAAAGTCAATGAATTATAATTCACAGAACAATTCGAATTAACTGTTGCTGCAGGATTATTTCCTGCTGTGTGAAACTGGCTCAAATTAAGATCCTACATCTGTAGGTGACTGTAAGGGTGGCTGTGGTAGGGGAATATTGCCCTAGGGCGTGACAAGTAGCTCTATTGAACCGGTATGTGGAAAGGGGGCCCGGGGACTGGGTTGGAAAACACTGCCCTAGAGATTGTTAGGGTAGGTCTTGGCTGGTCTTGCAGCAGCATATGTCTGTTCACAGGGCAGCAGGTGCTGTAATGCATCTCTATGGAGTGACAGGACATGACATGGTGTGGGGCCTATCCCCTGCAGACTCAAGCCAAACATTCATTACTTTGTCTCCTTGTACTTCCAACCCTCCTACCCCCGGCACCTTTCATTTGCAAATTAGACAGCATTCGCTTCTCTCTTCTGTCTTCAACCTGTTGAATAGATTTGTTTTAAAAGTTAATTCAATTCTTTGACAGGGAGGAAAACTCCCTATGGACTTCATTGGCTGTGGAATTACATTAAACCAATCGCAGTCTGTATGGTACCAAGTCCCTACACTAAAAATAATCTCTGGTTTAGTCTCTCAATCGCCCATTGTTACCTGTAACTCTACTGTACTGTTATAATCTCAACCCGGCAGTGCCAGAAGAGGACTGGCCACCCCACATAGCCTGGTTCCTCTCTAGGTTTCTTCCTAGGTTTTGGCCTTTCTAGGGAGTTTTTCCTAGCCACCGTGCTTCTACACCTGCATTGCTTGTTGTTTGTGGTTTTAGGCTGGGTTTCTGTACAGCACTTTGAGATATCAGCTGATGTAAAAAGGGCTTTATAAATACATTTCATTGATATATACTCTCTACTGGGTGAGGAACATAGCCTAAAGAATCATCCTTATTGGATAGTATTGATAGTATATCTGATTACAACCAGAAGGGATAGATACAATATTTCTGGTCAGGTCTCGCTTGAAAATGTTTTGTCCTCAATGGGACAACCTGTTAAAATTAACATTTCAATAAAAAAATACCAAATGGAGCCGTATGACCGGCATGACTGTGTACTTTCATGATGATGCTCATAACACTGTGACGTTAACAATGAACTCTTACTAACTCAATCAATCAAATGTTATTAATCACATGCTTCGTTAACAACAGCTGAGGACTAAGAGTGAAAGGTTTACTTACCTTCCCGAACAATGCAGAGAGAAAGACAACAGATAAAATAATCCAAAAATAATACAAGTAATAATAGATACACAATGAATTCATGTTACTCATTGTGTATCTAGTGTACAAAACATTAGGAACACCGGCTCTTTCCATGACAATGACTTGGCTATATAGAAGGGGGTACCCGTACCAGGTCGGTGTGCAGGGGTACAAAGTAATTGTGGCAGATACAGTATATACATCTACTGTAACTAGGATTAAAGTGAAGTTAGTGCAAAACAGTTAGCGCAAAAAGGGTCCATACAGGTAGTCAGGGTTTCTATTCAACTAACTATTTAGCAATCTTATGGCTTGGGGGTAGAAGCTGTTCAGGGTCCTGTTGGTTCCCGACTTGGTTAATCAGTTCCGCTTGCCGTGTGGCAGCAGAGAGAACAGTCTATGACTTGAGTGGCTGGAGTCTTTTACAATTTGTAGGGCCTTCCTCTGACACCGCCTGGTATAGAGATCCTGGATGGCAGGGAGCTTGGCCCCAGTGATGTACTGGGCTGTACACCCTACCCTATGAAGCTCCATGCAGTCGGTGCTCAAGCAGTTGCCATAACAAGCGGTAATGCAGCCAGTCAAGATGCTCTCAATGGTGCAGCTGTATAACATTTTGAGGATTTGAGGACGCATCGCATATTGTTTCAGCCTCCTGAGAGGGAAGAGGCATTGTCATACCCTCTTCACGACTGTGTTGGTGTGTTTAGACCATGATAGATCCTTAGTGATGTGGATACCGAGGAACTTGAAGCTCTCGACCCGCTGCACTACAGCCCCGTCGATATGAATGGGGGCGTGCTCAGCCCTCTGTTTCCTGTAGTTCACGATTAGCTCCTTTGTCTTGCAGGTTGAGGGAGAGGTTGTTGTCCTGGCACCACACTGCCAGGTCTCTGACCTCCTCCCTATAGGCTGTCTCTTCGTCGCTGATGATCAGGCCTACCACCTTGTGCCGTCGGCAAACTTAATGATGGTTTTGAAGTTGTGCGCAGCCACACAGTTGTTGGTGAAGAGGGAGTACAGGAGGGGACTAAGCATAGCCCTGAGGGCCCCCCGTGTTGAGGGACAGCGTGACAGATGTGCTGTTGCCTACCCACGTAGGTGTTCCTTTTTTCCAGGTGGGAAAGGGCAGTGTGGAGTGCAATAGAGATTGCATCATCTGTGAATCTGTTGGGGTGGAATGCAAATTGGAGTGGGTCCAGGGTGTCTGGGATGATAGTGTTTATGTGAGCCATGACCAGTCTTGTGAGTGCTAAGGGGCGACAGTGATTTAGACAGGCAACCTTGGTGTTCTTGGGCACAGTGGCTATGGTGGTCTGCTTGAAACATGCAGGTACTACAGACTGGGTCAGAGAGAGTTTGAAAATATCAGTGAAGACACTTGCCAGCTGATCAGCGCATGCTCCGAGTACGAGTCCTGGTAGTTCGTCTGGTCCTGTGGCCTTGTGAATGTTAACATGTTTAAAGGTCTTACTCACATCGGCTACGGAAAGCACGATCACACAGTCGTCCAGAACAGCTGGTGCTCTGATGCATGGTTCAGTGATGCTCAAAGAGCCTGGAGCACTAGACCGTATTGCAATTCTAATCTTGGATGAGTTAAATGCTGTGTAATGTCATTTTTCATGATGAGAATCATACTTAGATAGATAGGCAGAGTGAGCGCTGAAGGATTTAATTAAGTCTTTATGTAAAGTTGATCTGTGGAGAATGGAAGATTAGGGTGATTATTGAAAGATAATCCTGCCGTTAATACCCGTGGTAATCTAGGAAAGCTCAGCACCTGAAGAGAAGTGTGGATTAAGAATCACGGAAGTGGAAGTAAAACAGAAAGGAAGACAAGGTAAATTTTCATAGTGGTGTCATGACAGACCCTCCATGCATATTCCATGTAAAATAGACATTAAAGGAGAACACATAAACAATAAAGATAGGTGTGACTTGATATAAGAAATGTGTTCTTTGTCTTTACATAACAAAAAATAAATAATAAATAAATAAATATAAACACAAATATAAATATAAATATAAATAATAAATATAAATACATGAATATTAATAAGTATAAATAAATATAAATACATGAATATTAATAAGTATAAATAAATATAAATACATGAATATTAATAAGTATAAATAAATATAAATACATGAATATTAATAAGTATAAATAAATATAAATACATGAATATTAATAAGTATAAATAAATATAAATACATGAATATTAATAAGTATAAATAAATATAAATACATGAATATTAATAAGTATAAATAAATATTAATACATGAATATTAATAAGTATAAATAAATATAAATACATGAATATTAATAAGTATAAATAAATATAAATACATGAATATTAATAAGTATAAATAAATATAAATACATGAATATTAATAAGTATAAATAAATATAAATACATGAATATTAATAAGTATAAATAAATATAAATACATGAATATTAATAAGTATAAATAAATATAAATACATGAATATTAATAAGTATAAATAAATATAAATACATGAATATTAATAAGTATACATACATATAAATACATGAATATTAATAAGTATACATAAATATAAATAAATACAAATAAATATAACAATCATTATAGTGGTGTTAATAAAAAGAACAAAGGGTTTTCTGATACAACACTGAACATTTACTGAGGTTGAATGGCATCTCCCTTCAGGGATCAAATCAATTATTCATCTATTGATCAATTCATTATTAATCTTCATTTTACAGTATATATCCTCCATGACCTGCAAGTCTGCACTCTGACAGGAGATTATGAGAAAGACAGCTTCCTAATCACAACAACACAGGACAGCGATCAAATATATTGCGAATATATGTATATTTTTAACCTTTATTTAACTAGGCAAGTCAGTTTAAGAAAAAATCTTATTTACAATGACTGCCAAGGAACAGTGGGTTAACTGACTTGTTCAGGGGCAGAACGACAGATTTTTACCTTGTCAGCGCAGGGATTTGATCTAGCAACCTTTGAGTTATTGGCGCAATGCTCTAACCAATTGGCAACCACTTGGCAACCAATATATACAGTGCATTCGGAAAGAATTCAGACCCCTTGACTTTTTTCTAGATTTTGTTATATTACAGCATTATTCTAAAATTGATTAAATATTTTTTCTCCTGATCAGTCTACACGCAATACCTCATAATCACAAAGCAAAAACAGGTTTTTAGACATTTTTGCAAATGTATAAAAAAATAAAAAGCTGAAATATCACAGTTCCATAAGTATTCAGACCCTTTACTCAGTACTTTGTTGAAACACCTTTGGCAGCGATGGGTATGAGGCTACAAGATTGGCACATCTGTATTTGCAGACTCTCACTGGAGATCCTCTCAAGCTCTGTCAGGTTGGATGGGGAGTGTTGCTGCACAGCTATCTTCAGGTCTCTCAATAGATGTTTGAATTGGGTTCAAGTCCAGGCTCTGGCTGGGCCACTCAAAGACAGTCAGAGACTTGTCCTGAAGCCACTCCTGTATTGTCTTGGCTGTGTGCTTAGGGTCGTTGTCCTGTTGGAAGGTGAACCATCACCCCATACTGAGGTCCTGAGAGCTCTGGAGCAGGTTTTCATCAGGGATCACTCTGTAATTTGCTCTGTTCATCTTTCCCTCGATCCTGACTAGTCTCCTAGTACCTGCCGCTGAAAAACATCCCCACAGCATGATGCTGCCACTATCATTCTTCACCGTAGGGATGGTGACTATCCTGTTGTGCCTGTGTTCCCTAACCCGGCGCTGCTTTTCTCTCCAATACAGTTCCATCCGCTCTGCCTCTGGTCCCTATCAGCAGTCCCTCGTCTCGTCAGTCCTGCTTCTCTGCCCTCGACCCCTGCTCTACGGCTTCCTTGGATTCCGCTCCGGACCTGCTCACCCTGCCCTCACAGGGGAACCTGTTTTCGCTTTGTCATTACGGGTAGATTGATAAGAAAAAAATATTTATTTAATACAGTTTTTTAATAAGGCTTTAACATAACAAAATGTGGGGAAAGTAAAGGGGTCTGAATTCTTTCATTGTGCACTGTACAGTGTTCTATCCAATAACTTGCCTGCCACTGTAATCTGTCTGCTTTCTATGCATATTGATGAACCATTAGCCACTGTTACCACCAAAGACCATGTGACTTCTGCCTACACATGGAATACTAAATCATGTCATTCTGGGCACAGATTACTTCCCTCATAAGCACCTCCCTCCCTCGCTCTCCCTCTTTCTCTCCCTCTCTCCCTCTTTCTCTCTATCTATATCTCTCCCTCTTTCTCTCTCTCTCTCTCTCTCTCTATCTACGCCCCTCCACCCGCTTTCTCCCCCTGCTCCCTCCATTCCCCCTCTCTCCCTGCTCCCTCCATTCCCCTTCTCTCCCTGCTCCCTCCATTCCCCCTCTCTCCCTGCTCCCTCCATTCCCCCTCTCCCCCTGCTCCCTCCATTCCCCCTCTCTCCCTGCTCCCTCCATTCCCCCTCTCTCCCTGCTCCCTCCATTCCCCTTCTCTCCCTGCTCCCTCCATTCCCCCTCTCTCCCTGCTCCCTCCATTCCCCCTCTCTCCCTGCTCCCTCCATTCCCCCTCTCCCCCTGCTCCCTCCATTCCCCCTCTCCCCCTGCTCCCTCCATTCCCCCTCTCTCCCTGCTCCTCTCTGTGCTCCCAGTTCCCCACCTCCCTTCAGTGTTTTGTGTTCCATTTTTATGAGGTCATGATGAAATATTAATAAGGGGGACAAGCATCTTAACTGAGATGTCCTGGGGAGGCTATTTAACTACTGATGGGGTTAATAGTGCTTTGTGGTGGAAAACACACTGTACATATATTTGGGATGCATCATGATTTGTAGCAGAACCCCTCAAACACAATAAGTTACATCAGGGGCAATGATCAGATATTACATGTAGTCTTAATGTACACCATATGGCTATAATCTGCTACACAAGAGATTTGGGACAATTAAGACAAATTATCAGATGTCCATGGCCTATTTCTGTCCTAATATACTGAACCTATAGCTTTGTCTGAGTATGTACATGTTATATAGTCATATAGTTAGAATTGATAACTTCACTACATGCTTAGAATAGCTTCCATCCATGAAGTCCTCATGTTTGTAACATTTCTTCCAATACAGTGTTATAAGCCTCCTTTTTCCTATTCGGAATGACAGAATGGAAGAACTTTTCCCTATTGGGAATGACAGAATAGGAGTCCTTTTCCCTGTTGGGATTAACAGAATAGTCGACCTTTTCCCTATTGGGAATGACAGAATAGAAGTCCTTTTCCCTATTGGGAATGACAGAATAGTAGACCTTTTCCCTATTGGGAATGACAGAATGGAAGACCTTTTCCCTGTTGGGAATGACAGAATGGAAGACCTTTTCCCTGTTGGTAATGACAGAATGGAAGACCTTTTTCCTTATTGGGAATAACAGAATATAAGTCCTTTTCCTTATTGGGAATAACAGAATAGAAGTCCTTTTCCTTATTAGGAATAACAGAATAAAAGTCATTTTCCCTATAGGGAATGACAGAATAGTAGACCTTTTCCCTATTGGGAATGACAGAATAGAAGAACTTTTCCCTATTGGGAATGACAGAATGGAGTCTTTTTCCTTATTGGGAATAACAGAATAAAAGTCATTTTCCCTATAGGGAATGACAGAATAGAAGACCTTTTCCCTGTTGAGAATGACAGAATGGAAGACTTTTCCCTGTTGGGAATGACAGAATGGAAGAACTTTTCCCTATTGGGAATGACAGAATAGAAGACCTTTTCCCTATTGGGAATGACAGAATAGAAGTAATTTTCCAAATAGGGCACTACTTAGGGAATATGGTGCAATTTGGGACACAACATAGTTTTTTTCCCCTTAATACCTGCAACTAAAAAATACCAAAATAAGCAAATAGGATTTGAAGCCTGGCAAACTGGAATACTCTCTGGGAGTCTCCCTGGTCACTTGTCATTAGACACACTCTGATGGATTGCCCCCAACGTTCACAGTGTCACACTGAAAGACCTGCCATTCTTATTATTCTCTTGCTCTAGTTATTATACTATATTCTCTACATATCTCTTTCCCAGTCCCAGACAGTGTCTTTCATGTAAATTAACATTTAGTACAACCTCAGAAAATATCCCTATACCAAGATCACGGATGTGCAACATGGATGGGGGACGCAAAAAAAAACGAAACTCATCATGCGCAACCACAGTGGCTCATGGGTATTTAAAATGTTTTTATTTTTTTATGTGTTGGTCTACCGGCCTATAAAAGCAGGCATGCCGCCCGTGAGTTGCCCATCCCTGACCTAGATGATATGAACAAAACGGCCCCTGATTATATATGACCGATACTGTAACCAGAATGTTAAAATATACATGCTCTATCTTCAATTACATTACATTATAATGCAATCTAGAATAAGATAATGAATTACCACAGTGTATCACTATGGTGTAGCACACCCAGTAGCCTATGTCAAACTACAGGCAGCACCCAGCTGTATGGTATGCATCACACTATGAAAATCTAGTTCAGAGAACATACCAAATTATTGCAGATTGCATTGTATAACTTTGAACCACATACGGAGTTCTTGACGCTCTCAAAGAATTCCCATCAGACACCAGAAAATATTCATTTTTACTGTATAGTCCTCACATGTGCTAATCAATGTCCACTGGCTACACGTTAATAACACAGCCTAGCTAGCAAGAAACTAATCACAGCACCAAAACAAATAGACAGCAGATCAAATCTAAGTTTATTTTTGTCGTGTACACAGATTTTCAGATGCTATGCCTGGTCTATTCAATTCAATTCTATTCTACTCTATTTTGTTTTAGGCTATTCTAGACTAATCATGTTCGTGTGTGGGTCACTGTGGTAGCTTTCTGGAATTATATGCATATTTCTCAATAATTATTTTCCAATGGGCTACCTGTATGTGGACAATTTAACGCAATATGTATTGAATTCAAAACAAAATCAATTTAGTTGAGAATGTAAACATGATATTTTCGAGCGGGTGAGATGATGGATGTTGATATCAAAAACCAAACAATTGAAAGCAAAATGTATAGAATTGTAAAAAAAATCATGTTAAAGCGAGAGCAAAACTCTATGAAAATCTATTCAATAGGATTGGTTGCTGGGAAAGTTTAACCGAAAAGGATTTTTGCATTCGTTTTCAAATATTATTTTGTAACATTTGTCATAGAGTTTTGCTTTCGCTTTAAAATGATTTACTTACAAGTTATTGGGTTTTGCTTTTGATGCCTTATTTTTGTTTACAATTCTATACATTTAGCTTTCAATTGTTTGGTTTTTGATTTCAACGTCCATTACTTCACCCGCTCGAAAATATAATGTTTACAATCTCAACTTTATTTTTCATGTTCACGATTTATTTTATTGTGAATTGAATACATATGGCGTGATATTGACCCCATACACACTGAATTTGAGAAGGTTGGAAATAAATGAAGAGAGAATGTGGGGGCGGAGTAATTCGAGGCGCTGCCACCTTCCCTCCCTGTTCAGACCGGGGGACGGGAACTCATTCCTACAGGCTCTCTTCTCAGACAGAGCTCAAAGACCTAGCTAGCAGACACTTAGTGTGCGCATCGGGGAGAGAGAGCGGGCTAAATGGGTGTAATTATACCTCTCTAGTTGATCCGGAAGGTTGTTTTTGCCACCTAGCTCGTCATGTGATTGCCCCTGGCTTCATATGCTTCGTTTTTTTTTGTAAACTTGATTTCCAGCCCAGCAGTAGCCTACATACCATCGCAGAGAAGCCAAGTAGGACTTGTAATCTAATACCAGTGGCGCGTTTTTTAGTAGGTTAGGGCTGTTGCGTTCCAAAAAGGTGGTGGACCCGACACAAGCCTCGTGTGGAGACTGTCACTTTAACTCTAGGTCTAACGAAACAGCCGAACGCAAGTAGACCTGACACCTTTGTTTTTTTATTCGGAGACGTCCCGAGAAGGAGTGTCTCACTCCCAAACCAGTCTGTTCCCGTAGTGATCTTTTCAATCCCGCTACAAAGAAGAGGATTTCAAGGAATATAATATATGCGCAGATTAAAAGGTCAGTTTCCGATATAAGGGCTTTATATTTTTAAAATCTCTTATCTTGTCTTCTATGTGACATTCGATTCTTGGATCTACTGATCGAGTCTGCCTGCTCCGTCAGTGAAAGTGTTCAATTTCAGGATAAAAAGAAATTCAAGGAGATGGAGAGAGTGATAATTATTCCCCTCCCCTCTATGGATACAAATATGAGGGTACGGGCAACACGACTGCGTTTGATATATATATATATACACACACGCCATTTAGCTCGCCAAACGAGCATGGATCGGGCAAGAGTCTCAGTGTAGCGAGCTACTTCGTGCCATTAGCTACAGAATGGCAAACTTGCCAAAGTCATGACCAGAGATCTGGCTAGCGATCCAGTGTTGGCCGAGCTGGGTCCTCCGCGGCAGCGAGCTAATCATCCCGAGCCTTCTGCCTGCTGTTAGCTAGCTTCTATTTCAGACTTGTTTTGCCCCTTTGCAGCTGCTGGTGTCAGTCAAGTCGCTGCTGGTCGTTTCCTGGCTTTCAAAACGGGACTAAAAACAGGTGCATTGCAAGTAGATATGTGGTGACTGTTCGATATGGTGTTCGCTAGCTAATAACATGAATTGACTTTCTTTATTTCTCCTAATATCATGGGTTTCGTGCAGTGCTTGACTTGGACAGGAGCTCACAGGAGCTTGAGTCCTGGCACCTACAATGTTCTACTGCTTGAGCTCCTGTTCCTCGGATAGAATATTAGCTCAAATGTATTGTGGTGCTCCGGAGTACCGGAACCTATTTTAGTCCAAATCAGGCACTGGTTTCGTGGGTGAATTGGCTAGTTCATGTTGTTTTGTTTTTTAAAGCTGTTGACATCACTTGCAAGGAATGTACAGAGAGATCTGCAAGGAATGTACAGAGAGATCTGCAAGGAATGTACAGAGAGATCTGCAAGGAATGTACAGAGAGATCTGCAAGGAATGTACAGAGAGATCTGCAAGGAATGTACAGAGAGATCTGCAAGGAATGTACAGAGAGATCTGCAAGGGATGGCTATAGCGATAACTGTGTTATGTCAACATTATTACAATGGTTTGCTACTTTTCAGGGCCTCTGCCTTGCAAATGGTCTGAGGATTTGTTGTTTAATAGTTTATTAGATCACATTACAGTCACCAGAACTTATCTAATGTTGGATAGGCTGGGTCTGTAGACTTATTGCTTATTTTCTCTTCTAGGTAAAACATATAGATGCGTTTTGTTGAATAAAGCCTACTGGTTGATGTTACCCAATGTTGTTACACGGTTGCCTCTGACTTGCTGAAAACATGATTTATCTAGCTAGATCCAATTCCACATTATGACAGGCTAGTGGTAGCCAGTAGGTATTTCTTTCATGTAGGTTTACAGCTGTTACATTGCCTTGCGTTACGCGAGAGCGAGCCCCTTTTGAAACCACCCAATTTAGTAACATTGTATCAAAAAATGACAATACATCTTATTACGTTCATCACCGCTCTGTAACGTCATACCGCAATGTTACAATGTAGCGCAATTATCTCGCTACAGCTTGGCTATACTGTGTGATTTACAGGGAACATAACACTGGTGTATAAATGATTCAATGGTAAAAGTGTGTTGTAATGTTACCGTGGGATGTATTTTAATATTTTACTCACGTACCAGTTCTCCATGGAGACGTTTGAAACCTTCCAGTTGGGGGATATCTGTGTTATTTCTATTGACCTGACGCAAAATGCTTTCTCTCAGTCTGAGGCTGAACGTACAGCAGGGAAACATTTATGGAGGATATCAAATACACGTTCATTTTTTAAACTATTTTTAAATATTGTCTTGATAACCTCACCCTGTTGTAAGTGGATAAACTATAATTTGTTTGCTTTTCGAGGCATTGGTGTGGGAGCGTAGGCTGCTATTTTTAGGTTCCTTCTCAGAAGTGTGTGTGTCCCCCCCCCCCCCCCCCCCCCCCCCCCCCCCAAGGTGCACTTAAACACTTAGGAAGAGCAATTGATTTGTGTTTTCACTGAACCCAATAGACACCCAGTAGATCAGTGTGTGTGTGTTTGTTTATTGTTCTGATTCATGTGGGAATCATTCACATTTTATCATAGCTATTTAGATACTGTTTAAGTCCATCAACCTTGGCTACTTGCCTGCTAGGAGTGGCATTGCATTCTGAAGCCTAAACTGTTTCTAATAATGAACAACAATGGCCCATATCGAGAGACAAGAGGTTTATACAATTATGCCTCAGCGTGTCCTATTTTCAAAAGTGTTGTTTAAAAAAAATGGTTTGTGGCTCTCTACTTTCTGTGGTTTCACTATTGGAGTCTATATATATATATATTGACTCCAATAGTCTATATATATATATATTGACTCCAATAGTCTATATATATAGACTCCAATAGTGAAACCACAGAAAGTAGAGAGCCACAAACCATTTATTTTAAACAACACTTATATATAGAAATAAAATGATTTGGCTTGGCCAATCATTTCTATGCCTTCACTATTTCATGAAGCAACAGTGCGGTAGTTTTGTTCTGTAATTAAACAAGTGCTTATAGTATAAACATGGGATTCCTTCTGGAAACTGAAAACAATATATGCGTCCCTAATGAAGCCCTATTACCTATGTAGTGCATTACACCCTTAGAAAAAAATGTGCACTCTAGAACCTAAAAGGGTTCTTTAGGCTGTCCCCATAGGAGAACCCTTTGAAGGGTCCATGACCCTAATACATCATGTAGTAATATAGTAGTACCACCTCTCCATGACCCTAATACATCATGTAGTAATATAGTAGTACCATCTCTCCATGACCCTAATACATCATGTATTACCACCTCTCCATGACCCTAATACATCATGTAGTAATATAGTAGTACCACCTCTCCATGACCCTAATACGTCATGTAGTAATATAGTAGTACCACCTCTCCATGACCCTAATACATCATGTAGTAATATAGTAGTACCACCTCTCCATTAGCCTAATACATCATGTAGTAATATAGTAGTACCACCTCTCCATTAGCCTAATACATCATGTAGTAATATAGTAGTACCACCTCTCCATGACCCTAATACATCATGTAGTAATATAGTAGTACCACCTCTCCATGATCCCTTTTTGGTTCCCAGGAGAACTCTTTTGGGTTCCATGTAAAACCCATGTAAAACCCTCACAGAGGGTTCTACACGGAACCCAAAGGGATTGTACCTGGAACCAAAAAGGGTTATCCTATGGGGATAGTCGAAGAACCCCTTTTGAAAATGTTTTTTTCTAGGAGTGTACTTTTGACCAGGGCCCATAGAGGGCCCATAGAGGGCCCATTGAGGGCCCATTGAGGGCCCATAGAGGGCCCATTGAGGGCTCTGGTCAAAAGTAGTGCACAATGTATGATGGAATAGGTTGCCGTTTGTGTTGCAGAAACGTCATGTTTGCACACAGCATAGACTAGTAATATAGTAGTACCACCTCTCCATGACCCTAATACATCATGTAGTAATATAGTAGTACCACCTCTCCATGACCCTAATACATCATGTAGTAATATAGTAGTACCACCTCTCCATGACCCTAATACATCATGTAGTAATATAGTAGTACCACCTCTCCATGACCCTAATACATCATGTAGTAATATAGTAGTACCATCTCTCCATGACCCTAATACATCATGTATTACCACCTCTCCATGACCCTAATACATCATGTAGTAATATAGTAGTACCACCTCTCCATGACCCTAATACATCATGTAGTAATATAGTAGTACCACCTCTCCATGACCCTAATACATCATGTAGTAATATAGTAGTACCACCTCTCCATTAGCCTAATACATCATGTAGTAATATAGTAGTACCACCTCTCCATTAGCCTAATACATCATGTAGTAATATAGTATTACCATCTCTCCATTAGCCTAATACATCATGTAGTAATATAGTAGTACCACCTCTCCATTAGCCTAATACATCATGTAGTAATATAGTAGTACCACCTCTCCATGACCCTAATACATCATGTAGTAATATAGTAGTACCACCTCTCCATGACCCTAATACATCATGTAGTAATATAGTAGTACCACCTCTCCATTAGCCTAATACATCATGAAGGTGTTTATCATTATAATCGTGTGAACTTGACAGAGTACTTCCATAGACCCTTCGGTTCAGTGTTGATTCATAATTGTAGTGCTCTCAGGTGAACCTTGTCACATGATAAGGGGTTTGAACTCTCTCTGTTCGTGTACATGTGTGTGTACGTGTGTGTACGTCTGTGTGTCTGTGTGTTTGTGTGTGTCATGGGGTAACGATGAATACACATAATCACACTACAGACACTCAGGACCCTGGTCTAAAGTAGTGCACTATAAAGGGAATAGGGCGCCAGGGTCCTATTGACCCTGGTCTAAAGTAGTGCACTATAAAGGGAATAGGGCGCCAGGGTCCTATTGACCCTGGTCTAAAGTAGTGCACTATAAAGGGAATAGGGTGCCAGAGTCCTACTGACCCTGGTCTAAAGTAGTGCACTATAAAGGGAATAGGGTGCCAGAGTCCTATTGACCCTGGTCTAAAGTAGTGCACTATAATGGGAATAGGGTGTTAGAGTCCTACTGACCCTGGTCTAAAGTAGTGCACTATAAAGGGAATAGGGTGCCATTTTGATGCAGTCCTTTGTCTGCATCAGCACACAGGACGGTGTAGTAGTTCCCACTTCAGCTGGAGCGTTGGAGCCTAACCTACATACTCTGATGGTTGTAAATATCCTGCGGTGGGGTTGTCTTAAAGGCTATGGGCAAGGAATGGGAGGGAGACGTGATGATCAGTCAGGGGTGCTGCACTGAAGCACTAGAAAGCAACAAAGGTATACACTTTACACACTTAAAAAAAAAAGAATTAAAAAGGTTAAAGTCTGTATTGTAAAATATATGTTCTCGATGACTTAGGCTTCCTGGTTAGGCCTAAATAAAGGCAAAATAAAAGGGTTATTTGGGGGTTATTTTGTTTGGTGAAAAAATAGTTCCTCCTGGAACTACAAAGTGTTTGTTTTTTTTACCTACAAGGACAAGCTGATTATGGTTCTTGGTAGGCATACCTTTTGTATGGGTCCAAAAGGAATATCTAAAGCTCTATGCTGGAATTGTATAGAATGTTAGAATGTCTCTTTAGAAGAAAACAACATTCTGATTCATCTGCCTTCGAGGTCTCTCCTGAGATGAGACACCCTGTTCTAACTAAGCTGGTTCTCAAATGGTGCACAGACAGACTTGTTTCACAAGGCCTGATGGAAGCATTGTGTGGTTTACTTTGTTTCTACTGTAGGCTAAAACGTTGATGTTTTTTCTGTCTTTTCTAATCGATATTACCTTCGAAGGCTTTTTATTTTTTACATTAGTTTATTCAATACCTTTCTAAATGTTCATGGTTAGTGTGGTTGTATAGGCAGACTAGTCACAAAGGCGGGATGGATATTGGCTGAAAACACAGCATTAGTTAGCCTGGACTTCCAGACAGTGTGCATTGTAGCAGTAGAAGTAGAGCTACTGAACCACTGTTGACACTTTAATCTGACAGAGGACATTCTCTCTCTCTCTCTCTCTCTCTCTCTCTCTCTCTCTCTCCCTCTCCCTCTCCCTCTCCCTCTCCCTCTCTCCCACGGATCAGAAATGTGGATGAAGCATTTTCACAGTCTTTGGTTTCTCTTGTTTTCATGAATCATCCCACATCTTTATAGAATAAGTAACCAGGGCTCCAGACTGTAGTCACATTTTCCCTGTGCAAGTTACATTTTTACAAATGCTATAGCTTGTTGAAGCACACAACTCTGAATTACAGCCAACACTCAAGCCAACATTTGGCAGGAAACAATTAGACCTAATCTAGCAACTAAACCTCCACATAGTATCTCTAAGAATTGGCAGGTTGTTAGAGCTGTGTTATTCTCCTCTGTTGTTGTTGTGTCTTTGTGTAACGTCCTGATTGTGTTTTTAGAAGTCATTACAACCATGTTATCCTATATTATCTGATCTCATCATTCTCTCTACAGATAATCCTCCGTCACTAATATTCTTAACTGAGAGCAGCTTTTAGCCCCGAGCCGCTCTGTCCACAGTGAGAAGCAGTAGCTCGACAGTAGTAGTGTAGTGAGATGCTTCATTCTCCAGCACTGCACAGCCAGTGCATAGAGGTGCTCTTTGACATCTGTCAATGGTCATTTTTGGAGAAGTGTGTGTGTGTGTGTTGTGATCTAGGTGAGAGGAGGTGGGTTTCGGGTAGCAAGAGGGTAGTTGTGTGTGATTCTGAGCCTGATGTTGTAAAAAACACATTGTTTAGGTCTAGGGGCTCTTATGTTTACTACTAGTGAAGGTAGCCAAGTGAATTGCCCGTTTTTACAATTGTAAAGCTAGGCTTAGTTCGAAATCAATCGAGTAACAACACACTGAGTTATCCAATCATTGTCTGTCCATGTGCAGCAGGTATCCTATTGGTAAGAGCGTTGGTCCAGTAACCCGAAAGGTTGCTAGAACGAATCCCAGAGCTGACAAGGTAAACATCTGTTAACCTACCGTTCCTAGGCCGTCATCGTAAATAAGAATTAGTTCTTAACTGACTTGCCTAGTTAAATAAATAAAGGTGGAGTTTTACATAGTCGTAAATGAACCAGAGCATCACATTGATAATGAACTAAAACTCCCCTATATCCGGTAGCCTATAGTAGATGAAAGAGTTCTGCCTATATCAGGTCAGATATTTTTTCCAGGGTGAGGATGATTGTTTCCTGCTGTGTTCAACATGAAAGGGTGCCTGCTATGTAAGGACTGGATCCCAAATGGCACCCTATTCCCTATATAGTGCACTACTTCCCTATGGACCCTGGTCAAATAAAATGCACTGAATGGCAATTTGGGATGCAGACAAGGTGACTCTGGGTGAGGCTATCATTAAGTACAGCTACATTAACACAACACCACTGGGACAACTTTATTACCCTGAATGGTTTCAATGGTTAGCCATTTTAACATCATGGAACCTTTTGGGGTGGAGTACTATCAGTAACTTACTGGTTAGCCATTTTAACATCATGGAACCTTTTGTGTTTTGGGTGGGTACTATCAGTAACTTACTGGTTAGCTATTTTAACATCATGGAACCCTTTGGGGTGGGGTACTATCAGTAACTTACTGGTTAGCCATTTTATCATAATGGAACCTTTTGTGTTTTGGGTGGGTACTATCAGTAACTTACTGGTTAGCTATTTTAACATCATGGAACCCTTTGGGGTGGGGTACTATCAGTAACTTACTGGTTAGCTATTTTAACATCATGGAACCCTTTGTGTTTTGGGTGGGTACTATCAGTAACTTACTGGTTAGCCATTTTAACATCATGGAACCCTTTGTGTTTTGGGTGGGTACTATCAGTAACTTACTGGTTAGCCATTTTAACATCATGGAACCCTTTGTGTTTTGGGTGGGTACTATCAGTAACTTACTGGTTAGCCATTTTAACATCATGGAGCCCTTTGTGTTTTGGGTGGGTACTATCAGTAACTTACTGGTTAGCCATTTTAACATCATGGAACCCTTTGTGTTTTGGGTGGGTACTATCAGTAACTTACTGGTTAGCTATTTTTTTGTTGCTACATCTTGTTTATTTTTGTGATCCTTTTTCATTCTTGTACAGTGATGCCAAATTAAAAGTTGAAGTTCCGTTCTGTTCTATTATGGTGCTAAGGTACTAAGGTAGAGGACTCGGTTGTATATAGGTCTGTCTCACAGCACATATTTGATCTCAATGAGAATAACCTGTATAACTAAAGGTTAAATTAAGTATGGAGGACATTTTTATTTATCTATCTAGACAAGTCAGTTAAGAAGGAATTCTTATTTTACAATGACTGCCTACACCCGGCCAAACCCGGACAACACTGAGCCAATTGTGTGCGCCGCCCTATGGGACTCCCGATCACGGTCGGTTGTGATACAGCCTGGGATCGAACCAGGGTCTGTAGTGACGCCTCTAGCACTGAGATGCAGTGCTTTAGACCGCTGCGACACTTGGGCTGTTGGGTATTTACAGCACACAACTGTTAGCCTATATGACAGGAGTTGTTGAACTAGAGCTAACCTGTTTGATGGAGACAAACAATGAAATCTTCCACCTGGCTATTGGTATTGAAGCCATGAGTTTCTGGAATGTGTCTTAAATAGCACCCTATTCCCTATATAGTGCACTACTTTTGACCAGGGCCCATAGGGAAGTAGTGTACAATGTAGGGAATAGGGGGCCATTTGGTGTGTTGTCTCTGTCAATAGAGTGGTCCAGAGTGGAGAGGGGAAACATGGATATGCTACTTCTCACAGTTAAACAGCACAGCTCTGTTTTCACACTGACCAGTGTCTTTACACTTAAAAAGAGGACATTGTTCCTGGTTGGAGGGTTTTACTTTACCCACTCACTCATCGTCACCCCACAATACACACACACACAGGCTATGCATGCATGGACAGGCATGCATATATGTACACACACACACACACACACACACACACACACACACACACACACACACACACCCTCTACTAGTTCAAACACACACACACACACACAGCCTTTAAGTAAAGTCTTTCTGTCACACATTTCACAAGGCTGCAGGAATGTAAGCACTGGGAACACAGAGAGACTCAGTGTCCCCCATTTTTTTTATTTTTTGTCTCAGTTGAAAGAGCTAGTGATGGTGAGACAGAATGGGCCCTGTGTTTTACTGCGAAGCCCATCGTCACTGAACACCAACGACAACACGCATTCCTTCAATCAGAATGTTAACAGTCACAATGCCGCTGGCGATGACTCACCCAATGGCGTCACACAGCGTCAGGTTAAGGGCTTGCCTCGCTTTGCCGTTGGAAAGACAGGAATTAAATGTCTAGATTGATTTTCACCGGGCGTGGGTAAGGAGGTTGGTATATTGGTCTAATGTGTAAATCTTAGAAAAAATACTAAAGAGGTTCTATGTAGCCTACACTACCAACCATTTATGAAAAGACAGAAAACATTCAAAGAGGGTAATCAATCAGTTTATTTGTCACGTGCGCCGAATACAACAGGTGTAGGTAGACCAGACCTTACAGTGAAATGCTTACATACAGGCTCTAACCAATAGTACAAAAAAGGTATTAGGGCTAGGGGGGTTTGGAGGCCAGGGCTAGGGGGGTTTGGAGGCCAGGGCTAGGGGAGTTTCAGAGGGCAGCGCCAGGGCTAGGGGGGTTTGGAGGCCAGGGCTAGGGGAGTTTCAGAGGGCAGTGCCAGGGCTAGGGGGGTTTGGAGGCCAGGGCTAGGGGGGTTTGGAGGCCAGGGCTAGGGGAGTTTCAGAGGGCAGCGCCAGGGCTAGGGGGGTTTGGAGGCCAGGGCTAGGGGAGTTTCAGAGGGCAGTGCCAGGGCTAGGGGTGTTTGGAGGCCAGGGCTAGGGGGGTTTGGAGGCCAGGGCTAGGGGAGTTTCAGAGGGCAGTGCCAGGGCTAGGGGGGTTTGGAGGCCAGGGCTAGGGGAGTTTCAGAGGGCAGTGCCAGGGCTAGGGGGGTTTCAGAGGGCAGCGCCAGGGATAGGGGGATTTCAGAGGGCAGCGCCAGGGCTAGGGGGGTTTGGAGGCCAGGGCTAGGGGGGTTTGGAGGCCAGGGCTAGGGGAGTTTCAGAGCGCAGCGCCAGGGCTAGGGGGGTTTGGAGGCCAGGGCTAGGGGGGTTTGGAGGCCAGGGCTAGGGGAGTTTCAGAGGGCAGCGCCAGGGCTAGGGGGGTTTGGAGGCCAGGGCTAGGGGGGTTTGGAGGCCAGGGCTAGGGGGGTTTGGAGGGCAGTGCCAGGGCTAGGCGAGTTTCAGAGGGCAGCGCCAGGGCTAGGGGGGTTTGGAGGCCAGGGCTAGGGGGGTTTAGAGGCCAGGGCTAGGGGGGTTTCAGAGGGCAGAGCCAGGGCTATCGGTAGTCTGTTCAGATATGTTAACCAGCTAGATGCTATCTGTAGTCGGTTCAGATATGTTAACCAGCTAGATGCTATCTGTGGTCGGTTCAGATATGTTAACCAGCTAGATGCTATCTGTAGTCGGTTCATCTAACCAGCTAGATGCTATCTGTAGTCGGTTCATCTAACCAGCTAGATGCTATCTGTAGTCGGTTCATCTAACCAGCTAGATGCTATCTGTACCCGGTTCAGGTTGTGGCATTTGCCAGTTCCAGCAAACCAGGTGTGTCTGCATTAAAACGCTGGCTTCTCCACTTCCACTGAAACCACGTCATGCCTTGACTTGTGATATTTTTCTGAAGTGAAGGCTAACATGTTTTTTCCCCCCTAGGTCCTTGTGGAAGATAGCTTAGCAGCCTAGCAGCACTCACAGACTAGCATTCTCCTTGAGGCAAGACCTTGGAAATGTACAGCTTTGGGAAAACAGAAAACATACTCTCAAAGAAATATGATTGAGTTTTCAAAGTAGACAGTTTGTTTTGTGTTTTCTGAGAGGGAGAGGAAGAGGGAGAGGGAGAGGGAGAGGGAGAGGAAGAGGGAGAGGGAGAGAGAGAGAGGTCACAACACTCAAGGGAGTGATTGAAAAAGCTTCTTCCACTTTTACCAATACAAAAGTGGTTATCTCCACCCTGCTACCACGAAAACACTTTCCCCCTACAACCGTAAACAGATAGCACCTTACTGGTGAATGCAAGCATTTCCCGTGACTGTGGCCCATCACTCCACCCTGGACATGGACAGCCTTTATGACCAGGTCCATCTTTACAGGGCAGCAGTTCCCACCTTTGCCAAGACCCTGAAGGACATCACCCTCAACCGCAGACCCAGCACTTCACACAGGAGCAACGACACCCCTCCCAGACTGGCGAGACCCCCACGCTTCACCATCTGGTAGTCCGACCAACTAATCTGGATTTGGCGGATTCCAGGCAAACTCTACCTGCCAAAATGCATAGTGCCAACTGTAAAGTTTGGTGGAGGAGGACTAATGGTCTGGGACTGTTTTTCATGGTTCGAGTTAGGCCACTTTAGTTCCAGTGAAGGGAAATCTTAATGCTACCACATACAATGACATTCTAAACAATTCTGTGCTTCCAATTTTGTGGCAACAGTTTGAGGTAGGCCCTTTCCTATTTCAACATGACAATGTCCCCATGCACAAAGCAAGGTCCATACAGAAATGGTTTGTCGAGATCTCTGTGGAATAACTTGACTAGCTTGTACAGATCCCTGACCTCAACCCCATCTAACACCTTCAGGATGAATTGGAATGCCGACTGCGAGCCAGACCTAATCGCCCAACATCAGTGCCTCACCTCAGTAATGCTCTTTTGACTAAATGGAAGCAAGTTCCCGCAGCAATGTTCCAACATTAGTGGAAAGCTTTCCCAGAAGAGTGGAGGCTGTTATAGCAGCAATGTTCCAACATCTAGTGGAAAGCCTTCCCAGAAGAGTGGAGGCTGTTATAGCAGCAATGTTCCAACATCTAGTGGAAAGTCTTCCCAGAAGAGTGGAGGCTGTTATAGCAGCAATGTTCCAACATCTAGTGGAAAGCTTTCCCAGAAGAGTGTAGGCTGTTATAGCTGCAATGTTCCAACATTAGTGGAAATCCTTCCCAGAAGAGTGTAGGCTGTTATAGCTGCAATGTTCCAACATTAGTGGAAATCCTTCCCAGAAGAGTGTAGGCTGTTATAACAGCAAAGGGGGGACCAACTCCATATTAATGTCCATGATTTTGATGAGCAGGTGTCCACATATTTCTGGTAATGTGGTGTTTTTGAACGATCAGCTTCTCTGTCAAATGTAATCATTTTAGTTAGACTACCTAAGACAACCTAATAAAAACAACATTGACCACCGGTTTGATGAAGAAAGCAAAAACCTGAGAAAGGATTTGACTAACCTATCCAACCATAAACACCCTAAACATCCGATCGAACATCTCCGGAGAGACCTGAAAATAGCTTTGCAGCAATGCTCCCCATCCAACCTGACAGAACTTGAGAGAATCTGCAGAGAAGAATGGGAGAAACTCTCCCCAAATACAAGTGTGCCAAGCTTGTAGAGTCATACCTAAGAAGACTCGATGCTGTATTCGCTGCCAAAGGTGCTTCAACAAAGTACTGAGTAAAGGCTCTGAATACTTATCGAAATGTGATATTACAATTTTTTGCAAAAAGAAGTCGAGGTCTGAGTACTTTCCAGTGTATACATCAATGAATTGGCGAGCGCACTGGGACAGTCTGCCGCACCCGGGCACTGGGACAGTCTGCCACACTGGGACAGTCTGCCGCACTGGGACAGTCTGCCGCACTGGGACAGTCTGCCGCACCCGGGCACTGGGACAGTCTGCCGCACCCGGGCACTGGGACAGTCTGCCGCACCCGGGCACTGGGACAGTCTGCCGCACCCGGGCACTGGGACAGTCTGCCGCACCCGGGCACTGGGACAGTCTGCCGCACCCGGGCACTGGGACAGTCTGCCGCACCCGGCACTGGGACAGTCTGCCGCACCCGGGCACTGGGACAGTCTGCCGCACCCGGGCACTGGGACAGTCTGCCGCACCCGGGCACTGGGACAGTCTGCCGCACCCGGCACTGGGACAGTCTGCCGCACCCGGGCACTGGGACAGTCTGCCGCACCCGGCACTGGGACAGTCTGCCGCACCCGGGCACTGGGACAGTCTGCCGCACCCGGCACTGGGACAGTCTGCCGCACCCGGGCACTGGGACAGTCTGCCGCACCCGGGCACTGGGACAGTCTGCCGCACCGGGCACTGGGACAGTCTGCCGCACCCGGGCACTGGGACAGTCTGCCGCACCCGGCACTGGGACAGTCAGCCGCACCCGGGCACTGGGACAGTCTGCCGCACCCGGCCTCTCCCTAGTAGACTTTGAAGTCAAATGTCTACTGTTTGCTGTTTCTGTCCTCAACCAAGGAGGGCCTACAGCAGCACCAAGATCTTCTGCACAAATTCTGTTAAAATAATGGTGTTCCAAAAAAAGGTCCAGTTGCCCAGGTCCAGAAATACAAAATTCCACCTAGACACCGTTGCCCTAGAGCACACAAAAAACTGTACCTACCTTAGCCTAAACATCCGCGCCACATTTAACTTCCACAAATCTGTGAACGATCTGAGAGACAAGGCATCAAAAGGAACATACAATTAGGATATGGCTAAAAGTACTTGAATCAGTTGTAGAACTCATTGCCATTTTATGGTTGTGACGTCTGGGGTCCGCTCACCAACCAAGAATTCACCAAATGGGACAAATACCAAATTGAGACTTGCTTGCAGAATTCTGCAAAAATATCCTCAGTGTACAACGTAAAACACAAAATAATGGAGAGAAGAATTTGGCCAATAAACGCTAATTGTCAAAATCCAGAAAAGAGACGTTAAATTCGCTAACCACCTAAAAGGAAGAGATTCCCCAACCTTCCAACGATGCCATCACCTACAGAGAAATTAACCTGGAGAAGAGCCTCCTAAGCAAGCTGGTCCTGGGGTCCGTTACAAACACAAACACACCCCACAGAGTCCAAGGACAGCAGCACAATTACACCCAATCAAATCATGAGAAAACAAAAAGATAATTACTTGACACATTGGAAAGAATTAACAAAAAAACAGAGCAAACTAGAATGCTATTTGGCCCTAAACAGAGAGTACACAGTGGCAGAATACCTGACCACTGTGACTGACCCAAACCTAAGGAAAGCTTTGACTATGTACAGACTCAGTGAGCATAGCCTTGCTATTGAGAAAGGCCGCCGAAGGCAGACATGGCTCTCAAGAGAAGACAGGCTATGGGCTCACTGCCCACAAAATGAGGTGGAAACTGAGCTGCACTTCCTAACCTCCTGCCAAATGTATGACCATATTAGAGAGACATATTTCCCTCAGATTTCACAGAACCACAAAGAATTTGAAAACGAGAGAGAGAGAGAGAGAGAGAGAGCCTTTGAAGTTTCAGTAATCCATCCATTCGTAGACTCAGATGTTTTTCTCCAGTCCTCTTCACTCCTCCATGTCCAAAACCTTTCCTCTTGATTGTTTTTAGACCTTGATATTGGATAGTACTAATACAGAATTGTTGTTTTTAGACCTTGATATTGGATAGTACTAATACAGAACTGTTGTTTTTAGACCTTGATATTGGATAGTACTAATACAGAACTGTTGTTTTTAGACCTTGATATTGGATAGTACTAATACAGAACTGTTGTTTTTAGACCTTGATATTGGATAGTACTAATACAGAACTGTTGTTTTTAGACCTTGATATTGGATAGTACTAATACAGAACTGTTGTTTTTAGACCTTGATATTGGATAGTACTAATACAGAACTGTTGTTTTTATACAGTTATTTTAGCAGAAAGCCTCCCACCTGGTTGGTTTACATGTGCTGTTTTTAATCTATATTATATATTTTTTTAGATGGCTTTGATTAGGCAGGTCAAAAATATATGATTTACAATGATGACCTGTCAAGGTCAAGAGGCTGTGGGGCAGGGATGCCAGGGGAGCCAGGGATGCCAGGGGAGCCAGTGATGCCAGGGGAGCCAGTGATGCCAGGGGAGCCAGTAATGCCAGGGGAGCCAGGGATGCCAGGGGAGCCAGTGATGCCAGGGGAGCCAGGGGTGCCAGTGATGCCAGGGGAGCCAGTGATGCCAGGAGAGCCAGTGATGCCAGGAGAGCCAGTGATGCCAGGAGAGCCAGTGCGCAATGCTGCTCACTGCCATTGTCATCCTCTTGGCCGAAGGAAAAGTGACATGCTGCTTTCTCGGCTGCTGCTCCTGCAGATATAGCTCCTCCCACCAGCCCCCACTGCCATGCATGATAGAGAGCTGTGATTGGTCACAAATGTAAGCAAAGTTAGAAATTAGAAATTATTTATGATTATCCATTTGAAGAAAAATTTGTCCCATGGCAGAATGTAGTCTAATCAACAACAGGACAATGTGGTCACTTCTAACTTCAATGTTAATGGCACAAACACATAGCCCACTGTCTGTATAAAGATAGCTAGTGCATTTCAATTGAGTGTTTAAATGTTGTTGCTTATTAGAGAGTTGTGTTGGTGATACAATTCATTACGTAAAAAGTAGTCGACAAATGTTGTAAACAGTTAGGCCCAGACATTTATTAGGTTTAACACTGAAAGGCTACTTACCAGAGCACTATGTAGGGAAAAGGTGGTTATTTGGGACTCATCCCAGGATAGAGGGAGAGAGGGAGACATAGAGAGGGGGAGAGGGGGAGAAGGGTGGAGAGGGTAGATAGGGGGAGAGGGAAGATGAGGAGGAGAAGGGTGGAGAGGGTAGATAGGGGGAGAGGGTAGATGAGGGGGAGAAGGGATAGATGGGGGAGAAGGGTAGATGGAGAGGGTAGATAGGGGTAGATGGTGGGGAGAGGGGGAGAAGGGTAGATAGAGGGTGAATTTAAGGAGAGGGTAGATAGGAGGAGAGGGTAGATGGGACGAGAGGGTAGATAGATGGTGGATTTAAGGGGAGGGTGGATTTAAGGAGAGGGTGGATTTAAGGAGAGGGTGGATTTAATGAAAGGGTGGATTTAATGAAAGGGTGGATTTAAGGAGAGGGTAGATATGAGGAGAGGGTAGATGGAGGGTGGATTTAAGGAGATGGTGGATTAGAGGAGAGGGTAGATTGGAGGAGAGGGTAGATGGGACGAGAGGGTAGATAGATGGTGGATTTAAGGGGAGGGTGGATTTAAGGAGAGGGTGGATTTAAGGAGAGGGTGGATTTAATGAAAGGGTGGATTTAATGAAAGGGTGGATTTAAGGAGAGGGTAGATAGGAGGAGAGGGTAGATGGAGGGTGGATTTAAGGAGAGGGTGGATTAGAGGAGAGGGTAGATTGGAGGAGAGGGTAGATTGGAGGAGAGGGTAAATTGGATGAGAGGGTAGATTGGAGCAGAGGGGGAGAGGGTAGATGGGAGGAGAGGGTAGATTGTCGCCTGGGCCGGCCAGGCTGGGGTGGGCTGGTTTCTTGTACAGTATTATGTCTCTGATAAGAGAGTAAGAAGAGGATTTACAGACCTGGAGCCTGGGGAAACAGTGATGTATAATCACCCTGCCATCTGTCCTTGCTCAATGGTTGTGACAGCCAGGCCAGGGTGTGAGTCTGTGCTGCTGGGGAACTTATAACACCTACACCAGCATTCTGTATGGCAAGCAGGGAAGGGACCGGAAGCTATGCAGAATGTCTGTTACAGTGATAGGTTAGGCCACACGTAGAAATTTGGTCATGGTGTAAGTAATGTGAAATCATAGTTGTCCTATGATTACAGCTATTGCTGTAGGACGCAGAGTTGTTCTCGGTCATGCTGGTCATGTAAGGAAATTCAATATCTTAAAGGATTGAAAGAATTTCAGCAGTGAGCTGCTCCAGATTTGAGTTGATCAGGGTTTAGCAGGGTGTATCATTGTTGTAGATGTGAGGCTAGCTTGGGTTTAGCAGGGTGTACCAATGTTCTAGTGAGGTTAGCTAGGGTTTAGCAGGGTGTATCAGTGTTCTAGATGTGAAGTTAGCTAGGGTTTAGCAGGGTGTATCAGTGTTCTAGATGTGAGGTTAGCTCTGGTTTAGCAGGATGTATCAGTGTTCTAGATGTGAAGTTAGCTAGGGTTTAGCAGGGTGTATCAGTGTTCTAGTGAGGTTAGCTAGGGTTTAGCAGGGTGTATCAGTGTTCTAGATGTGAAGTTAGCTAGGGTTTAGCAGGGTGTATCAGTGTTCTAGTGAGGTTAGCTAGGGTTTAGCAGGGTGTATCAGTGTTCTAGATGTGAGGTTAGCTCTGGTTTAGCAGGGTGTATCATTGTTGTAGATGTGGGGCTAGCTTGGGTTTAGCAGGGTGTACCAATGTTCTAGTGAGGTTAGCTAGGGTTTAGCAGGGTGTATCAGTGTTCTAGATGTGAAGTTAGCTAGGGTTTAGCAGGGTGTATCAGTGTTCTAGATGTGAGGTTAGCTCTGGTTTAGCAGGATGTATCAGTGTTCTAGATGTGAAGTTAGCTAGGGTTTAGCAGGGTGTATCAGTGTTCTAGTGAGGTTAGCTAGGGTTTAGCAGGGTGTATCAGTGTTCTAGATGTGAGGTTAGCTCTGGTTTAGCAGGATGTATCAGTGTTCTAGATGTGAAGTTAGCTAGGGTTTAGCAGGGTGTATCAGTGTTCTAGTGAGGTTAGCTAGGGTTTAGCAGGGTGTATCAGTGTTCTAGATGTGAAGTTAGCTAGGGTTTAGCAGGGTTTATCAGTGTTCTAGATGTGAGGTTAGCTAGGGTTTAGCAGGGTGTATCAGGGTGCTTTAGCCAGCCATAGGGGCGTTGTCTGGGGGGTAGTGGTGCTTGGCGGGAGGCTGTGCCTGCTGTGACAGAAGAGGCCAGCTGTCAACCAACTGTCTCCTACCAACTGTGTGTGTGTGTGTGTGTGTGTGTGTGTGTGTGTGTGTGGTCAAAGGACCACCAGCCATGCCCTCAATGCTGCGACAGACAGACAGCTGGGGGCAGTTGGCAGGACACAAAAACACACACACACACAGACACACATATATATTTGGGGATGTAATAGTTTGTTCACTCTTTCAAGATTGTATTTTTTTCCAATTAGGTCCTACTATCAGAATGTGATTATTGATTAGATGGATCATTTGATTAGGTCCTAGGCCTACAACATTTCAAATCAAATTGTATTTGTCACATGTGCGGAATACAACAGGTATTAGATAACGATAACAGGTGTTATTGTGAAATGCTTAACCAACAATGCAGTTCAAGAAATGGAGTTAAGAAAATGTTTACTAAATAAACTAAAGTGAAAAAAATCAATAATTATAAAATAAAATGACATAACAATGACGAGGCTTTATACAAGGGGTACCGGTGCCAAGTCAATGTGCCGGGGTACAGATTAGTCAAGGTAATTTGTAAAGTGACTATGCATTGATGATAAACAGGTGGGGCGGGGGGCATTTGATTAATTGTTCAGCAGTCTTATGGCTTGGGGGTCGCTGTTAAGGAGCCTTTTGGTCCAAGACTTGGCACTCCGGTAAAACTTGCCTTGCGGTAGCAGAGAACAGTGTATACTGGAGTCTTTGACAATATTTTGTGTCTTCCTCTGACACCGCCTGGTATAGAGGTCCTGGATGTCAGGAAGCTTGGCCTCAGTGATGTACTGGACCGTATCCACTACCCTCTGTAGTGCCTTATGGTCAGATGCCGAGCAGTTGCCATACCAGGCGGTGATGCAACCGATCAGGATGTTCTCGATGGTGCAGCTGTAGAACATTTTGAGGATCTGGGGACCCATGCAAAATGTTCTTTCTCCCGAGGGGGAAAAGGTGTTGTCGTGCCCTCTTCACAACTGTCTTGGTGTGTTTGGATCATGATAGTTTGTTGGTGATGTGGTCACCAAGGAACTTGAAACTCTTGACCCGCTCCACTTCAGCCCTGCCGATGTTAATGGGGGGACTGTTCGGCCCTCCTTTTCCTGTAGTCCACGATCAGCTCCTTGTCTTGATCACGTTGAGGTAGAGGTTTTTGTTGTTATCTACCCTTACTACCTGGGGGCGGCCCTTCAGGAAGTCCAGGATCCAGTTGCAGAGGGAGGTGTTTAAGTCCCTGTGTCCTTAGCTTAGTGATGAGCTTTGTGGGCACTATGGTGTTGAACGCTGAGCTGTAGTTAATGAACAGCATTCTCACATAGGTGTTCCTTTGTCCAGGTGGGAAAGGGCATTGTGGAGTTCGATTGAGATTGCATCCTCTGTGGATCTATTGTGGTGGTAAGTGAATTGGAGTGGGTCTAGATTTTCCGGCACAGGAACTATGGTAGTCTGTTTGAAACATGTAGGTATTACAGACTCGGTCAGGGAGAGGTTGAAAATGCCAGTGAAGACACTTGACAGTTGGTCCTTACATGCTTTGAATATACGTCCTCGTAATCCGTCTGGCTCCACTGCTTTTGCTCACATAGACTACGGAGAGCGTGATCACACAGTTATCCGGAACAGCTGGTGCTCTCATGCATGCTGCAGTATTGCTTGCCTCGAAGTGAGCATAAAAGGCATTTAGCTCATCTGGTAGAATCGCACCACTGTGCAGCTCGCGGCTGGGTTACCCTTTGTAGTCTGTAATATTTTTCAAACCCTGCTACATCTGACGAGCGTCAGAGCCGGTGTAGTAGTCCTGTATTGACACTTTGCCATGGTTTGTCGGAGGGCATATTGGGATTTCTTATAAGCATCCCGATTATTGTCCCCCTCCTTGAAAGCGGCAGCTCTAGACTTTAGCTCGGTGCGGATTTTTACCTGTAATCCATGGCTTCTGGTTGGGAAATGCTGTCACTGTGGGGACGACATCTTCAATGAAGCCATTGACTGAGGTCGTGTTCTCGCCAATGCCATTGGTTGAATTGCGGAACATATTCCAGTCTGTGCTAGAAAAATAGTCCCATGGCATTGCATCCGCATCATCTGACCACTTCTGTATTGAGATACAGTAACTAGCTGTTCCTAGACACTGTAACACAGCTGATCCTAGACACTGTAACACAGCTGATCCAAGATAATGTAACTAGCTGCTCCGAGATACTGTAACTGGCTGATCCTAGACTCTGTAACTAGCTAATCCTAGAATCTGTAGCTAGCTGATCATAGACTCTGTAACTGGCTGATCCTAGACACTGTAGCTAGCTGATCATAGAATCTGTAACTAGCTGATCATAGAATCTGTAACTAGCTGATCCTAGATACTGTAACTAGCTGATCCTAGACACTGTAGCTAGCTTATCCTAGATACTGTAACTATCTGATCCTAGATACTGTAACTAGCTGATCCAAGCTTATCCTAGATACTGTAACTATCTGATCCTAGCTAATCCTAGACTCTGTAACTAGCTGATCCTAGAATCTGGAACTAGCTAATCCTAGATACTGTAACTAGCGGATCCTAGCTAATCCTAGATACTGTGTCTAGCTGATCCTAGATACTGTAACTAGCTGATCATAGATACTGTGTCTAGCTGATCCTAGATACTCATATCTCACATTGATGAGATCTAGATGACTGTAGTCATGGCAGCCATCATATCTCACGTTGATGAGATCTAGATGACTGTAGTCATGGCAGCCATCATATCTCACATTGATGAGATCTAGATGACTGTATGTCTGTAGTCATGGCAGCCGTCATATCTCACATTGATGAGATCTAGATGACTGTAGTCATGGCAGCCATCATATCTCACATTGATGAGATCTAGATGACTGTAGTCATGGCAGCCATCATATCTCACATTGATGAGATCTAGATGACTGTATGTCTGTAGTCATGGCAGCCGTCATATCTCACATTGATGAGATCTAGATGACTGTAGTCATGGCAGCCGTCATATCTCACATTGATGAGATCTAGATGACTGTATGTCTGTAGTCATGGCAGCCGTCATATCTCACATTGATGAGATCTAGATGACTGTATGTCTGTAGTCATGGCAGCCGTCATATCGTCTCAATGGAGAAACAAATCAGCTGGAAGGGCCATTTTTCTTCCGTTGCCTTGGCGCTCTGGAATATTGTATTTTTGATATGTACTTCAGTCTATTTCAACAAGAATCATTTTAACAATGCGTTTTTCTTCCCATTGTCTTTATAGAATATTCCATTGATGAGATCTAGCCTAGCCTATTCTAGTGTTGTCTGTGTGTATTATTCAAGGATTGGGTCCTGCTTACACCCTCCACCCTATTCAAGGTTGTCACGAATTAGCCTAAACTAAGCAGCTCAGTGGATATCCCTAGTGGTCCTAGTCCTGTAATCTTCAGAAACTTGACCGTTGGGCAGCATCATGTTTATTTTAAGCCTTGTTACATGTCTAAATTACACACTAAAAATGAGGGTTCCTCAAGGGTTCTTTGGAAGGGTGATGCTTCTATGTGTAACCGTACTGACCCTAAAGAACCCTTGGAGCCCTTCAATGGTTCTTTGGAAGGGTGATGCTTCTATGTGTAACCGTACTGACCCTAAAGAACCCTTGGAGCCCTTCAAGGGTTCTTTGGAAGGGTGATGCTTCTATGTGTAACCGTACTGACCCTAAAGAACCCTTGGAGCCCTTCAATGGTTCTTTGGAAGGGTGATGCTTCTATGTGTAACCGTACTGACCCTAAAGAACCCTTGGAGCCCTTCAAGGGTTCTTTGGAAGGGTGATGCTTCTATGTGTAACCGTACTGACCCTAAAGAACCCTTGGAGCCCTTCAATGGTTCTTTGGAAGGGTGATGCTTCTATGTGTAACCGTACTGACCCTAAAGAACCCTTGGAGCCCTTCAAGGGTTCTTTGGAAGGGTGATGCTTCTATGTGTAACCGTACTGACTCTAAAGAACCCTTGGAGCCCTTTAATGGTTCTTTATAGAACCTTAGGAAACGGTTATTTTATAGAACCATGCATGTTTTCATTGAGAACATTATGATCATGGTTCTTTATAAAGTGTATTCTGAAAGTATTCAGACCCGTTGACTTTTTTCCACATTTTGTTACATTACAACCTTACTCTAAAGTGGATATTTGATAAATGTTTTCCCTAATCATTCTACACACAATACCCCATAATGACGAAGCGAAAACAGGTTTTTAGAAATGTTTGCTAATTTATTAAATATAAAAAATTGAAATACCTTAATTACGTAAGTAATCAGACCCTTTTCTATGATACTCGAAATTGAGCTCAGGTGCATCCTGTTTCCATTGATCATCCTTGAGATGTTTCTACAACTTGATTGGAGTCTCCCTGTGGTAAATTCAATTGATTGGACATGATTTGGAAAGGCACACACCTGTATATATAAGGTCCCACAGTTGACAGTGCATGTCAGAGCAAAAATCAAGCCATGACGTTGAAGGAATTGTCCATAGAGCTCCGAGACAGGATTGTGTCGAGGAAGGGTACCAAAACATTTCTTCAATATTGAAGGTCCCCATGCCCACAGTGATCTCCATCATGATTCAATGGAAGAAGTTTGGAACCACCAAGACTTCCTAGAGCTGGCTGCCCGGCCAAACTAAGCAATCGGAGGAGAAGGGCCTTGGTCAGGGAGGTGACCAAGAACCCGATGGTCACTCTGACAGAGCTCCAGAGTTCATCTGTGGAGATGGGAGAACCTTTCAGAAGGACAACCATCTCTTCAGCACTCCACCAATCAGGCCTTTGTGGTAGAGTGGCCAGATGGAAGCCACTCCTCAGTAAAAGGCACATGACAGCCCGCTTGGAGTTAGCCAAAAGGCACCTAAAGGCTCTCAGACCACGAGAAACATGATTCTCTAGTCTGATAAAACCAAGATTGAACTCTTTGGCCAGAATGACAAGCATGGTGGTGGCAGCATCATGCTGTGGGGATGTTTTTCAGCGGCACGAACTGGGAGACTAGTCAGGATCAAGGGAAAGATGAACAGAGCAAAGTACAGAGAGATCCTTGTTGGAAAACCTGCTCCAGAGCTTTCATAACCTCAGACAGGACGACACCAAGCACACAGCAAAGACGATGCAGGAGTGGCGTCGGGACAAGTGGCCCAGCTGGAACCCGGACTTGAAACCAATTCAACATCTCTGGAGAGCCCTGAAAATAGCTGTGCAGCAACGCTACCCATTCAACCTGACAGAGCTTTAGAGGATCTGCAGAGAAGAATGGGAGAAACTCCCCAAATACAGTTGTGCCGAGCTCCTAGCATCATAACCAAGAAGACTCGAGGCTGTAATCACTGCCAAAGGTGCTTCAACAAAGTACAAAGGGTCTGAAAACTCATGTAAATGTCATATTTTCGTGTTTTTTTTTAAATCTGTTTTTGCTTTGCTTAACTATGGGTATTGTGTGTAGATTGATGTGGGGAAAAAACAAAACAATTTAATACATTTTAGAGTAAGGCGGCAACGTAATAACATTTTGGAAAAAGTCAAGGGGTCCGAATGCACTCTAGAAACTTCAAAAAGCGTCTCCTTATAGGCTAGTACTAAAACGGGTTCCGCGATGGTTACATGCCAAAGAACGCTTGTTTGGCACTGTGTCGAACCATTTGTTTTTTGGGGGTGTGTAGGATGTGTATACATATAGCCTAGCCTGCGCTAGTTGTCGAGGTTAAACACAGTACAAACCCTAACGTTGCTCTTGGTTGCTGTACATATACATTAGGCTAGCCCTGTGTGCTCCTATTTGATCGACATTCGCTAGAATCCCCAACGCTGCTCATGGCTGCTTTTTCATCATCATAACCCCCCCACATGTTTAAATTAACATTGGCACACAGCCTGCTGTGTAGGATACTCCTCTTTGTCTAGTTAGATAAGATACAACCCCGCCAGCCCTGCGTGTGTTCTCCTATTTATCTAGTATCTGTACCCCTCTACTGTGCTCCTGGCTCTTCTTCCTATATCACAACCCAATGTCTTCCTCTCTCTGTGCAGGAGTCAGTCAGTCCTATGCTCTGCTCCTAACTGTGGGTGTCAGTCTGTGTCACAGTATCTCTTTCATGTTTAAAGTTAAGATCCACATAGCCTGTGTCCTCCTATTTGTCTAGTGCCACCCTGCCTTTGGCTCCCAGGTCCTAATCTGCTCTTGTGTGTCAGGCTGTGTAACAGTATCTCCACTATGTGCCCAGGAGAGGCCCATCTTAGGGAGAACTAGACATGAAGTATTCTAATTTCTGCTAAATGTAATTATCCACAGCTACCTTACCATTCTGAGGGCTTTATTCAGCTAAATGTAGATATCCACAGCTCCCTTCCCATTCTGAGGGCTTTATTCAGCTAAATGTAAATATCCACAGCTCCCTTCCCATTCTGAGGGCTTTATTCAGCTAAATGTAAATATCCACAGCTTCCTTCCCATTCTGAGGGCTTTATTCAGCTAAATGTAGATATCCACAGCTCCCTTCCCATTCTGAGGGCTTTATTCAGCTAAATGTAGATATCCACAGCTCCCTTCCCATTCTGAGGGCTTTATTCAGCTAAATGTAGATATCCACAGCTCCCTTCCCATTCTGAGGGCTTTATTCAGCTAAATGTAGATATCCACAGCTCCCTTCCCATTCTGAGGGCTTTATTCAGCTAAATGTAAATATCCACAGCTTCCTTCCCATTCTGAGGGCTTTATTCAGCTAAATGTAGATATCCACAGCTCCCTTCCCATTCTGAGGGCTTTATTCAGCTAAATGTAGATATCCACAGCTCCCTTCCCATTCTGAGGGCTTTATTCAGCTAAATGTAGATATCCACAGCTCCCTTCCCATTCTGAGGGCTTTATTCAGCTAAATGTAGATATCCACAGCTCCCTTCCCATTCTGAGGGCTTTATTCAGCTAAATGTAAATATCCACAGCTCCCTTCCCATTCTGAGGGCTTTATTCAGCTAAATGTAGATATCCACAGCTCCCTTCCCATTCTGAGGGCTTTATTCAGCTAAATGTAGATATCCACAGCTCCCTTCCCATTCTGAGGGCTTTATTCAGCTAAATGTAGATATCCACAGCTCCCTTCCCATTCTGAGGGCTTTAACAATCGTTGCATTGTTTCCTCCTTCCATGCCTTGTTTTGTTCCTTCTATTGTCTTCTCCTGCAGCGTTGCAGTGATATAATTCCAGAGATTTGAAGAGGAGAGTGATCATCGGCAGAGAGAGAGAGAGAGAAACACACGCTACTTCACAACCGCCCCATGAGCCCTATAATTGTGGCAGAGAGAGTAGTGAAGTTGCTGACTGCTGGTTTTAGTCCAACTTTAATCAAAACGGACACGTGTTTGGTTGTGTTCTCAGTACTCCAACTCTATTCCCAAGACTGTTTCCCACACTTCATTTTTCTTTGCCTCAAATTAAAACCTAATTTGAGTGTCTTAAAGTGAAAGGCCTGGGTAGACTCTTTCACATCGATGGCCTAAACCACTAATGGAGACTCAACCCGAGGGCCTATGACAAGTAGAACAAAACGTGAAGTATGACCTCAGCATGTTGGACATTAAAACATGTTTTGATTGTTGGAAACCACATTTTTCATTCCTGGGTAGCCTTTTGTTTGTTGTTGCCTATATCAACGTTCAAAAACCTCATGTATAAGAAATCAAACATGTACTGGCCCTATTAGGACCTATATTAAAAACCAATACATCTACTGGCCCTATTAGGACCTATATTAAAAACCAATACATCTACTGGCCCTACTAGGACCTATATTAAATACCAATACATCTACTGGCCCTACTAGGACCTATATTAAATACCAATACATCTACTGGCCCTACTAGGACCTATATTAAATACCAAACTAGTCTTCAGTAACACAAGCTGTCTAAACTTCATTCTATGAATCAGAAGTGTCCTGTTGAATCTAGAGGTCAAGATGGCTGTCACATCCTATTTCATCTGGAGGTCAAGATGGCTGTCACATCCTATTTCATCTGGAGGTCAAGATGGCTGTCACATCCTATTTCATCTGGAGGTCAAGATGGCTGTCACATCCTATTTCATCTGGAGGTCAAGATGGCTGTCACGTCCTATTTCATCTGGAGGTCAAGATGGCTGTCACATCCTATTTCATCTGGAGGTCAAGGTGGCTGTCACATCCTATTGAATCTGGAGGTCAAGATGGCTGTCACACCCACATCTCAACTATCACCCTTACTTCCAGGACCGGGCTATTGACACAGGGACCTGTAGTAACATGTTTTCAGTCCAGAAGTTGATGAGAGGACCGGGCTATTGACACAGGGACCTGTAGTAACATGTTTTCAGTCCAGAAGGGATGAGAGGACCGGGCTATTGACACAGGGACCTGTAGTAACATGTTTTCAGTCCAGAAGGGATGAGAGGACCGGGCTATTGACACAGGGACCTGTAGTAACATGTTTTCAGTCCAGAAGGGATGAGAGGACCGGGCTATTGACACAGGGACCTGTAGTAACATGTTTTCAGTCCAGAAGGGATGAGAGGACCGGGCTATTGACACAGGGACCTGTAGTAACATGTTGTCAGTCCAGAAGGGATGAGAGGACCGGGCTATTAACACAGGGACCTGTAGTAACATGTTTTCAGTCCAGAAGGGATGAGAGGACCGGGCTATTGACACAGGGACCTGTAGTAACATGTTTTCAGTCCAGAAGGGATGAGAGGACCGGGCTATTGACACAGGGACCTGTAGTAACATGTTTTCAGTCCAGAAGGGATGAGAGGACCGGGCTATTGACACAGGGACCTGTAGTAACATGTTTTCAGTCCAGAAGGGATGAGAGGACCGGGCTATTGACACAGGGACCTGTAGTAACATGTTTTCAGTCCAGAAGGGATGAGAGGACCGGGCTATTGACACAGGGACCTGTAGTAACATGTTTTCAGTCCAGAAGGGATGAGAGGACCGGGCTATTGACACAGGGACCTGTAGTAACATGTTTTCAGTCCAGAAGGGATGAGAGGACCGGGCTATTGACACAGGGACCTGTAGTAACATGTTTTCAGTCCAGAAGGGATGAGAGGACCGGGCTATTGACACAGGGACCTGTAGTAACATGTTTTCAGTCCAGAAGGGATGAGAGGACCGGGCTATTGACACAGGGACCTGTAGTAACATGTTTTCAGTCCAGAAGGGATGAGAGGACCGGGCTATTGACACAGGGACCTGTAGTAACATGTTTTCAGTCCAGAAGGGATGAGAGGACCGGGCTATTGACACAGGGACCTGTAGTAACATGTTTTCAGTCCAGAAGGGATGAGAGGACCGGGCTATTGACACAGGGACCTGTAGTAACATGTTTTCAGTCCAGAAGGGATGAGAGGACCGGGCTATTGACACAGGGACCTGTAGTAACATGTTTTCAGTCCAGAAGGGATGAGAGGACCGGGCTATTGACACAGGGACCTGTAGTAACATGTTTTCAGTCCAGAAGGGATGAGAGGACCGGGCTATTGACACAGGGACCTGTAGTAACATGTTTTCAGTCCAGAAGGGATGAGAGGACCGGGCTATTGACACAGGGACCTGTAGTAACATGTTCTCAGTCCAGAAGGGATGAGAGGACCGGGCTATTGACACAGGGACCTGTAGTAACATGTTCTCAGTCCAGAAGGGATGAGAGGACCGGGCTATTGACACAGGGACCTGTAGTAACATGTTTTCAGTCCAGAAGGGATGAGAGGACCGGGCTATTGACACAGGGACCTGTAGTAACATGTTTTCAGTCCAGAAGGGATGAGAGGACCGGGCTATTGACACAGGGACCTGTAGTAACATGTTTTCAGTCCAGAAGGGATGAGAGGACCGGGCTATTGACACAGGGACCTGTAGTAACATGTTCTCAGTCCAGAAGGGATGAGAGGACCGGGCTATTGACACAGGGACCTGTAGTAACATGTTTTCAGTCCAGAAGGGATGAGAGGACCGGGCTATTGACACAGGGACCTGTAGTAACATGTTTTCAGTCCAGAAGGGATGAGAGGACCGGGCTATTGACACAGGGACCTGTAGTAACATGTTTTCAGTCCAGAAGGGATGAGAGGACCGGGCTATTGACACAGGGACCTGTAGTAACATGTTTTCAGTCCAGAAGGGATGAGAGGACCGGGCTATTGACACAGGGACCTGTAGTAACATGTTTTCAGTCCAGAAGGGATGAGAGGACCGGGCTATTGACACAGGGACCTGTAGTAACATGTTTTCAGTCCAGAAGGGATGAGAGGACCGGGCTATTGACACAGGGACCTGTAGTAACATGTTTTCAGTCCAGAAGGGATGAGAGGACCGGGCTATTGACACAGGGACCTGTAGTAACATGTTTTCAGTCCAGAAGGGATGAGAGGACCGGGCTATTGACACAGGGACCTGTAGTAACATGTTTTCAGTCCAGAAGGGATGAGAGGACCGGGCTATTGACACAGGGACCTGTAGTAACATGTTTTCAGTCCAGAAGGGATGAGAGGACCGGGCTATTGACACAGGGACCTGTAGTAACATGTTTTCAGTCCAGAAGGGATGAGAGGACCGGGCTATTGACACAGGGACCTGTAGTAACATGTTTTCAGTCCAGAAGGGATGAGAGGACCGGGCTATTGACACAGGGACCTGTAGTAACATGTTTTCAGTCCAGAAGGGATGAGAGGACCGGGCTATTGACACAGGGACCTGTAGTAACATGTTTTCAGTCCAGAAGGGATGAGAGGACCGGGCTATTGACACAGGGACCTGTAGTAACATGTTTTCAGTCCAGAAGGGATGAGAGGACCGGGCTATTGACACAGGGACCTGTAGTAACATGTTTTCAGTCCAGAAGGGATGAGAGGACCGGGCTATTGACACAGGGACCTGTAGTAACATGTTTTCAGTCCAGAAGGGATGAGAGGACCGGGCTATTGACACAGGGACCTGTAGTAACATGTTTTCAGTCCAGAAGGGATGAGAGGACCGGGCTATTGACACAGGGACCTGTAGTAACATGTTTTCAGTCCAGAAGGGATGAGAGGACCAGGGCTATTGACACAGGGACCTGTAGTAACATGTTTTCAGTCCAGAAGGGATGAGAGGACCAGGCTATTGACACAGGGACCTGTAGTAACATGTTTTCAGTCCAGAAGGGATGAGAGGACCAGGCTATTGACACAGGGACCTGTAGTAACATGTTTTCAGTCCAGAAGGGATGAGAGGACCGGGCTATTGACACAGGGACCTGTAGTAACATGTTTTCAGTCCAGAAGGGATGAGAGGACCGGGCTATTGACACAGGGACCTGTAGTAACCTGTTTTCAGTCCAGAAGGGATGAGAGGACCGGGCTATTGACACAGGGACCTGTAGTAACATGTTTTCAGTCCAGAAGGGATGAGAGGACCGGGCTATTGACACAGGGACCTGTAGTAACATGTTTTCAGTCCAGAAGGGATGAGAGGACCGGGCTATTGACACAGGGACCTGTAGTAACATGTTTTCAGTCCAGAAGGGATGAGAGGACCGGGCTATTGACACAGGGACCTGTAGTAACATGTTTCAGTCCAGAAGGGATGAGAGGACCGGGCTATTGACACAGGGACCTGTAGTAACATGTTTTCAGTCCAGAAGGGATGAGAGGACCGGGCTATTGACACAGGGACCTGTAGTAACATGTTTTCAGTCCAGAAGGGATGAGAGGACCGGGCTATTGACACAGGGACCTGTAGTAACATGTTTTCAGTCCAGAAGGGATGAGAGGACCGGGCTATTGACACAGGGACCTGTAGTAACATGTTTTCAGTCCAGAAGGGATGAGAGGACCGGGCTATTGACACAGGGACCTGTAGTAACATGTTTTCAGTCCAGAAGGGATGAGAGGACCGGGCTATTGACACAGGGACCTGTAGTAACATGTTTTCAGTCCAGAAGGGATGAGAGGACCGGGCTATTGACACAGGGACCTGTAGTAACATGTTTTCAGTCCAGAAGGGATGAGAGGACCGGGCTATTGACACAGGGACCTGTAGTAACATGTTTTCAGTCCAGAAGGGATGAGAGGACCGGGCTATTGACACAGGGACCTGTAGTAACATGTTTTCAGTCCAGAAGGGATGAGAGGACCGGGCTATTGACACAGGGACCTGTAGTAACATGTTTTCAGTCCAGAAGGGATGAGAGGACCGGGCTATTGACACAGGGACCTGTAGTAACATGTTTTCAGTCCAGAAGGGATGAGAGGACCGGGCTATTGACACAGGGACCTGTAGTAACATGTTTTCAGTCCAGAAGGGATGAGAGGACCGGGCTATTGACACAGGGACCTGTAGTAACATGTTTTCAGTCCAGAAGGGATGAGAGGACCGGGCTATTGACACAGGGACCTGTAGTAACATGTTTTCAGTCCAGAAGGGATGAGAGGACCGGGCTATTGACACAGGGACCTGTAGTAACATGTTTTCAGTCCAGAAGGGATGAGAGGACCGGGCTATTGACACAGGGACCTGTAGTAACATGTTTTCAGTCCAGAAGGGATGAGAGGACCGGGCTATTGACACAGGGACCTGTAGTAACATGTTTTCAGTCCAGAAGGGATGAGAGGACCGGGCTATTGACACAGGGACCTGTAGTAACATGTTTTCAGTCCAGAAGGGATGAGAGGACCGGGCTATTGACACAGGGACCTGTAGTAACATGTTTTCAGTCCAGAAGGGATGAGAGGACCGGGCTATTGACACAGGGACCTGTAGTAACATGTTTTCAGTCCAGAAGGGATGAGAGGACCGGGCTATTGACACAGGGACCTGTAGTAACATGTTTTCAGTCCAGAAGGGATGAGAGGACCGGGCTATTGACACAGGGACCTGTAGTAACATGTTTTCAGTCCAGAAGGGATGAGAGGACCGGGCTATTGACACAGGGACCTGTAGTAACATGTTTTCAGTCCAGAAGGGATGAGAGGACCGGGCTATTGACACAGGGACCTGTAGTAACATGTTTTCAGTCCAGAAGGGATGAGAGGACCGGGCTATTGACACAGGGACCTGTAGTAACATGTTTTCAGTCCAGAAGGGATGAGAGGACCGGGCTATTAACACAGGGACCTGTAGTAACATGTTTTCAGTCCAGAAGGGATGAGAGGACCGGGCTATTGACACAGGGACCTGTAGTAACATGTTTTCAGTCCAGAAGGGATGAGAGGACCGGGCTATTGACACAGGGACCTGTAGTAACATGTTTTCAGTCCAGAAGGGATGAGAGGACCGGGCTATTGACACAGGGACCTGTAGTAACATGTTTTCAGTCCAGAAGGGATGAGAGGACCGGGCTATTGACACAGGGACCTGTAGTAACATGTTTTCAGTCCAGAAGGGATGAGAGGACCAGGCTATTGACACAGGGACCTGTAGTAACATGTTTTCAGTCCAGAAGGGATGAGAGGACCAGGCTATTGACACAGGGACCTGTAGTAACATGTTTTCAGTCCAGAAGGGATGAGAGGACCAGGCTATTGACACAGGGACCTGTAGTAACATGTTTTCAGTCCAGAAGGGATGAGAGGACCAGGCTATTGACACAGGGACCTGTAGTAACATGTTTTCAGTCCAGAAGGGATGAGAGGACCGGGCTATTGACACAGGGACCTGTAGTAACATGTTTTCAGTCCAGAGGGGACGAGAGGACCGGGCTATTGACACAGGGACCTGTAGTAACATGTTTTCAGTCCAGAAGGGATGAGAGGACCAGGCTATTGACACAGGGACCTGTAGTAACATGTTTTCAGTCCAGAAGGGATGAGAGGACCGGGCTATTGACACAGGGACCTGTAGTAACATGTTTTCAGTCCAGAAGGGATGAGAGGACCGGGCTATTGACACAGGGACCTGTAGTAACATGTTTTCAGTCCAGAAGGGATGAGAGGACCAGGCTATTGACACAGGGACCTGTAGTAACATGTTTTCAGTCCAGAAGGGATGAGAGGACCAGGCTATTGACACAGGGACCTGTAGTAACATGTTTTCAGTCCAGAAGGGATGAGAGGACCAGGCTATTGACACAGGGACCTGTAGTAACATGTTTTCAGTACAGAAGGGATGAGAGGACCGGGCTATTGACACAGGGACCTGTAGTAACATGTTTTCAGTCCAGAAGGGATGAGAGGACCGGGCTATTGACACAGGGACCTGTAGTAACATGTTTTCAGTCCAGAAGGGATGAGAGGACCGGGCTATTGACACAGGGACCTGTAGTAACATGTTTTCAGTCCAGAAGGGATGAGAGGACCGGGCTATTGACACAGGGACCTGTAGTAACATGTTTTCAGTCCAGAAGGGATGAGAGGACCGGGCTATTGACACAGGGACCTGTAGTAACATGTTTTCAGTCCAGAAGGGATGAGAGGACCAGGCTATTGACACAGGGACCTGTAGTAACATGTTTTCAGTCCAGAAGGGATGAGAGGACCGGGCTATTGACACAGGGACCTGTAGTAACATGTTTTCAGTCCAGAAGGGATGAGAGGACCGGGCTATTGACACAGGGACCTGTAGTAACATGTTTTCAGTCCAGAAGGGATGAGAGGACCGGGCTATTGACACAGGGACCTGTAGTAACATGTTTTCAGTCCAGAAGGGATGAGAGGACCGGGCTATTGACACAGGGACCTGTAGTAACATGTTTTCAGTCCAGAAGGGATGAGAGGACCGGGCTATTGACACAGGGACCTGTAGTAACATGTTTTCAGTCCAGAAGGGATGAGAGGACCGGGCTATTGACACAGGGACCTGTAGTAACATGTTTTCAGTCCAGAAGGGATGAGAGGACCGGGCTATTGACACAGGGACCTGTAGTAACATGTTTTCAGTCCAGAAGGGATGAGAGGACCGGGCTATTGACACAGGGACCTGTAGTAACATGTTTTCAGTCCAGAAGGGATGAGAGGACCGGGCTATTGACACAGGGACCTGTAGTAACATGTTTTCAGTCCAGAAGGGATGAGAGGACCAGGCTATTGACACAGGGACCTGTAGTAACATGTTTTCAGTCCAGAAGGGATGAGAGGACCAGGCTATTGACACAGGGACCTGTAGTAACATGTTTTCAGTCCAGAAGGGATGAGAGGACCAGGCTATTGACACAGGGACCTGTAGTAACATGTTTTCAGTCCAGAAGGGATGAGAGGACCAGGCTATTGACACAGGGACCTGTAGTAACATGTTTTCAGTCCAGAAGGGATGAGAGGACCAGGCTATTGACACAGGGACCTGTAGTAACATGTTTTCAGTCCAGAAGGGATGAGAGGACCGGGCTATTGACACAGGGACCTGTAGTAACATGTTTTCAGTCCAGAAGGGATGAGAGGACCGGGCTATTGACACAGGGACCTGTAGTAACATGTTTTCAGTCCAGAAGGGATGAGAGGACCAGGCTATTGACACAGGGACCTGTAGTAACATGTTTTCAGTCCAGAAGGGATGAGAGGACCAGGCTATTGACACAGGGACCTGTAGTAACATGTTTTCAGTCCAGAAGGGATGAGAGGACCAGGCTATTGACACAGGGACCTGTAGTAACATGTTTTCAGTCCAGAAGGGATGAGAGGACCGGGCTATTGACACAGGGACCTGTAGTAACATGTTTTCAGTCCAGAAGGGATGAGAGGACCAGGCTATTGACACAGGGACCTGTAGTAACATGTTTTCAGTCCAGAAGGGATGAGAGGACCAGGCTATTGACACAGGGACCTGTAGTAACATGTTTTCAGTCCAGAAGGGATGAGAGGACCAGGCTATTGACACAGGGACCTGTAGTAACATGTTTTCAGTCCAGAAGGGACGAGAGGACCAGACTATTGACACAGGGACCTGTAGTAACATGTTTTCAGTCCAGAAGGCATGAGAGGACCAGGCTATTGACACAGGGACCTGTAGTAACATGTTTTCAGTCCAGAAGGGATGAGAGGACCAGGCTATTGACACAGGGACCTGTAGTAACATGTTTTCAGTCCAGAAGGGATGAGAGGACCAGGCTATTGACACAGGGACCTGTAGTAACATGTTTTCAGTCCAGAAGGGATGAGAGGACCAGGCTATTGACACAGGGATCTGTAGTAACATGTTTTCAGTCCAGAAGGGATGAGAGGACCGGGCTATTGACACAGGGACCTGTAGTAACATGTTTTCAGTCCAGAAGGGATGAGAGGACCGGGCTATTGACACAGGGACCTGTAGTAACATGTTTTCAGTCCAGAAGGGATGAGAGGACCGGGCTATTGACACAGGGACCTGTAGTAACATGTTTTCAGTCCAGAAGGGATGAGAGGACCAGGCTATTGACACAGGGACCTGTATTAACATGTTTTCAGTCCAGAAGGGATGAGAGGACCAGGCTATTGACACAGGGACCTGTAGTAACATGTTTTCAGTCCAGAAGGGATGAGAGGACCAGGCTATTGACACAGGGACCTGTAGTAACATGTTTTCAGTCCAGAAGGGATGAGAGGACCGGGCTATTGACACAGGGACCTGTAGTAACATGTTTTCAGTCCAGAAGGGATGAGAGGACCGGGCTATTGACACAGGGACCTGTAGTAACATGTTTTCAGTCCAGAAGGGATGAGAGGACCAGGCTATTGACACAGGGACCTGTAGTAACATGTTTTCAGTCCAGAAGGGATGAGAGGACCAGACTATTGACACAGGGACCTGTAGTAACATGTTTTCAGTCCAGAAGGCATGAGAGGACCAGGCTATTGACACAGGGACCTGTAGTAACATGTTTTCAGTCCAGAAGGGATGAGAGGACCAGGCTATTGACACAGGGACCTGTAGTAACATGTTTTCAGTCCAGAAGGGATGAGAGGACCAGGCTATTGACACAGGGACCTGTAGTAACCTGTTTTCAGTCCAGAAGGGATGAGAGGACCAGGCTATTGACACAGGGACCTGTAGTAACATGTTTTCAGTCCAGAAGGGATGAGAGGACCAGGCTATTGACACAGGGACCTGTAGTAACATGTTTTCAGTCCAGAAGGGATGAGAGGACCAGGCTATTGACACAGGGACCTGTATTAACATGTTTTCAGTCCAGAAGGGATGAGAGGACCAGGCTATTGACACAGGGACCTGTAGTAACATGTTTTCAGTCCAGAAGGGATGAGAGGACCGTGCTATTGACACAGGGACCTGTAGTAACATGTTTTCAGTCCAGAAGGGATGAGAGGACCAGGCTATTGACACAGGGACCTGTAGTAACATGTTTTCAGTCCAGAAGGGATGAGAGGACCAGGCTATTGACACAGGGACCTGTAGTAACATGTTTTCAGTCCAGAAGGGATGAGAGGACCAGGCTATTGACACAGGGACCTGTAGTAACCTCAGGTTATTTACAGGTTGTTTAATCTCTTATATCAAAGCACCAATTTTCGAAGCAGAAAACATATTTTCATTTCCCCTGTCTTCATGTTTTCACTCAGGAGGAATGATGTGACCGGGGTATTGATGCAGGGACCTAGGTATGTACAGGTCAGGTTGAATAAGGGCCTGCTTGTTTACAGACCAGAGCAGGTTGAAGGTTGAATCTCCCATATCAAAGACATGATTACAAGAAGAAAAATAACACTTTATTGATCCATTTACTGAACAGTCTCGGTAACGTCTTCAGCTTTTTAACCCCCCCAAGACACAAAAACACACCCCCAACAGGTTGGAAACACAGTTTAGTGAGATGAGCAGCAGTTTCCATCAGATTCTGTTGTTGTTACAACAGTTATGTTGTTCCTATAGCCTTGTTCCGTCGGTTCTACAGTTCCGCCACCAACTGTGTTAATTTATTGTGTTTGTGTTCCAAGATTCGCTGCCTGGTCCATCCTCTCCTATTTCCTTCATAATTCACAGACTCATTGGAGTGCTGCTAAGAATAGCTTGTTATTAAGTTTCTTGGCATGGAGATACACACCACATTATGGTGCACACATATGGTGGAAGGATGCTCTCCTCCTACAGTATGTTCTGTAGAACTAGATGGATGCTCTCCTCCTACACCCTCCTATAGTATGTTCTGTAGAACTAGATGGATGCTCTCCTCCTACAGTATGTTCTGTAGAACTAGATGGATGCTCTCCTCCTACACCCTCCTATAGTATGTTCTGTAGAACTAGATGGATGCTCTCCGCCTACAGTATGTTCTGTAGAACTAGATGGATGCTCTCCTCCTACACCCTCCTATAGTATGCTCTGTAGAACTAGATGGATGCTCTCCTCCTACAGTATGTTCTGTAGAACTAGATGGATGCTCTCCTCCTACACCCTCCTATAGTATGCTCTGTAGAACTAGATGGATGCTCTCCTCCTACACCCTCCTATAGTATGTTCTGTAGAACTAGATGGATGCTCTCCTCCTACAGTATGTTCTGTAGAACTAGATGGATGCTCTCCTCCTACAGTATGTTCTGTAGAACTAGATGGATGCTCTCCTCCTACACCCTCCTATAGTATGTTCTGTAGAACTAGATGGATGCTCTCCTCCTACAGTTTGCTCTGTAGAACTGGAAGGATGCTCTCCTCCTACACCCTCCTACAGTATGCTCTGTAGAACTAGATGGATGCTCTCCTACAGTATTCCCCATAGAACTAGATGGATGCTCTCCTACAGTATTCCCCATAGAACTAGATGGATGCTCTCCTCCTATAGTTTGCTCTGTAGAACTAGAAGGATGCTCTCCTCCTACACCCTCCTACAGTATGCTCTGTAGAACTAGATGAATGCTCTCCTACAGTATGCTCCATAAAGCCAGAAGGATGCTCTCCTCCTACAGTATGCTCCATAGAACTAGGATGCTGTCTTCCTACAGTATGCTCCGTAGAACTAGGAGGCTGTCCTCCTACAGTATGCTACGTAGAACTAGGATGCTGTCCTCCTACAGTATGCTCCGTAGAACTAGAAGGATGCTCTCCTACACCCTCCTACAGTATGCTCCGTAGAACTAGAATGATACTCTCCTACACCCTCCTACAGTATGCTCCGTAGAACTAGAAGGATGCTATCCTTCTACAGTATGCTCCGTAGAACTAGAATGATGCTCTCCTACACCTCTTACAGTATGCTCCGTAGAACTAGAAGGATGCTATCCTTCTACAGTATGCTCCGTAGAACTAGAATGATGCTCTCCTCCTACAGTATGCTCCGTAGAACTAGAATGATGCTCTCCTCTTACAGTATGCTCCGTAGAACTAGAATGATGCTCTCCTCCTACATTATGCTCCGTAGAACTAAAATGATGCTGTCCTCCTACAGTATGCTCCATATAACTAGAATGATGCTCTCCTCCTACATTATGCTCCATAGAACCAGAAGGATGCTGTCCTTCTACATTATGCTCCGTAGAGCTAGAATTAGAATTTATCCTTCCCTGTTTGTTGTGTTCTAAAACCATGTCAGTTGTCCTGTGGAGTTAAGTGCTGATTTCCCTGCCACAGATTCAGTTTAGGCCTAGTTCTGTAAAATCTATTTTAGATGGAGACTCTCCATTGAGCATGCTTTTTAGTCCAGGAGTAGTCTCAATCGGGATCTGGGAAACTATCCCTACATTCTGGTTAATCTCCCTTGAGGAGATGGTCTGAGTGATTTTGTGGCGTGACGCTTCCCTGGCCCTGTCACCAGTCTGCATAGCCCCCTGTCTTCCACATTCTCTCTCTGTGGTCCTGTTTCAGTTAGCCTCCCTTCCTCTCTGTCTTCCACATTCTCACTCTGTGGTCCTGTTTTAGTCTGCCTCCCTTCCTCCCAGTCCCTATCCTCTGGCTCCTCTCTTCTCTCCCTAGTCTGCCTCCCTTCCTCCCAGTCCCTACCCTCTGGCTCCTCTCTTCTCTCCCTAGTCTGCCTCCCTTCCTCCCAGTCCCTACCCTCTGGCTCCTCTCTTCTCTCCCTAGTCTGCCTCCCTTCCTCCCAGTCCCTATCCTCTGGCTCCTCTCTTCTCTCCCTAGTCTGCCTCCCTTCCTCCCAGTCCCTATCCTCTGCCTCCTCTCTTCTCTCCCTAGTCTGCCTCCCTTCCTCCCAGTCCCTATCCTCTGGCTCCTCTCTTCTCTCCCTAGTCTGCCTCCCTTCCTCCCAGTCCCTATCCTCTGGCTCCTTGCTTCTCTCCCTAGTCAGCCTCCCTTCCTCCCAGTCCCTATCCTCTGGCTCCTCTCTTCTCTCCTAGTCAGCCTCCCTTCTTCCTAGTCCCTACCCTCTGGCTCCCTGCTTCTCTCCCTAGCCTGCCTGCCTGCCTGACACCATTCATTGTAGAGGTATCAGCTGTGTCTGTGTCTAGTGTTAATAGCAGAGGTATCAGCTGTGTCTGTGTATAGTGTTAATAGCAGAGGTATCAGCTGTGTCTGGTTCTAGTGTTAATAGCAGAGGTATCAGCTGTGTCTGGATTTAGTGGGGGACGTTGAAGGTCAAGTGTGTCGACCGGGCCCTTACAGGACAGGAGGGACCTTTCCCATTGGCTAGTAGAGGAATTCCACCAATGATATGATAGCTGCAGTCAGATATTCTCCAGTCAGACTGTCAGTAAACCTGCTTAGATTAGCATGGTAGCTACATAAACAGACAACCCAGTCAGATATTCTTCAGTCAGACTGTCAGTAAACCTGCTAAGATTAGCATGGTAGCTACATAAACAGACAACCCTGGGTAGGTTGGTGGATGGGGTGGCTTGCCAAAATAGGCCTGTGGTGTCATCTCCTTCTCCTCTGGGACAACTAGGGGTCCAGACTACCAGCCTGATTTCCACAGAAACAGCATAGACTATGTAGAGATGTCATGTAAGGTTTAATTATATAGATGGAGTCTGTTGATGTTAGGTTTAGTGATATAGATGGAGTCTGTTGATGTTAGGTTTAGTGATATAGATGGAGTCTGTTGATGTTAGGTTTAGTGATATAGATGGAGTCTGTTGATGTTAGGTTTAGTGATAGAGATGGAGTCTGTTGATGTTTAGTGATTCACAGTAACAGTTCGGTTAGTGTTATGGGAAGTAGGCTGATATTTGTCTATGGATTCAGGGTAGAGGATCCAGAATGCAGCTGGGTGGATCTGCACCACAGGTGGCATGGGACGTGGTCTGGACCAAGGCTGTGTTGGGCTGGACCAAGGCTGTGTTGATACTGTTATATAGGCTGGACCAAGGCTGTGTTGATACTGTTATATAGTCTGGACCAAGGCTGTGTTGATACTGTTATACAGGCTGGACCAAGGCTGTGTTCATACTGTTATATAGGCTGGACCAAGGCTGTGCTGATACTGTTATATAGGCTGGACCAAGGCTGTGCTGATACTGTTATATAGGCTGGACCAAGGCTGTGCTGATACTGTTATATAGGCTGGACCAAGGCTGTGTTCATACTGTTATATAGGCTGGACCAAGGCTGTGTTGATACTGTTATATAGGCTGGACCAAGGCTGTGTTCATACTGTTATATAGGCTGGGCCAAGGCTGTGTTGACACTGTTATATAGGCTGGACCAAGGCTGTGTTGATACTGTTATATAGGCTGGACCAAGGCTGTGTTCATACTGTTATATAGGCTGGACCAAGGCTGTGTTGATACTGTTATATAGGCTGGACCAAGGCTGTGTTGATACTGTTATATAGGCTGGACCAAGGCTGTGTTGATACTGTTATATAGGCTGGACCAAGGCTGTGTTGATACTGTTATATAGGCTGGACCAAGGCTGTGTTGATACTGTTATATAGGCTGGACCAAGGCTGTGTTGATACTGTTATATAGGCTGGACCAAGGCTGTGTTGATACTGTTATATAGGCTGGGCCAAGGCTGTTGATACTGTTATATAGGCTGGACCAAGGCTGTGTTGATACTGTTATATAGGCTGGACCAAGGCTGTGTTGATACTGTTATATAGGCTGGACCAAGGCTGTGTTGATACTGTTATATAGGCTGGACCAAGGCTGTGTTGATACTGTTATATAGGCTGGACCAAGGCTGTGTTGATACTGTTATATAGGCTGGACCAAGGCTGTGTTGATACTGTTATATAGGCTGGACCAAGGCTGTGTTGATACTGTTATATAGGCTGGACCAAGGCTGTGTTGATACTGTTATATAGGCTGGGCCAAGGCTGTGTTGATACTGTTATATAGGCTGGGCCAAGGCTGTGTTGATACTGTTATATAGGCTGGGCCAAGGCTGTGTTGATACTGTTATATAGGCTGGACCAAGGCTGTGTTGATACTGTTATATAGGCTGGACCAAGGCTGTGTTGATACTGTTATATAGGCTGGACCAAGGCTGTGTTGATACTGTTATATAGGCTGGACCAAGGCTGTGTTGATACTGTTATATAGGCTGGACCAAGGCTGTGTTGATACTGTTATATAGGCTGGACCAAGGCTGTGTTGATACTGTTATATAGGCTGGACCAAGGCTGTGTTGATACTGTTATATAGGCTGGACCAAGGCTGTGTTGATACTGTTATATAGGCTGGACCAAGGCTGTGTTGATACTGTTATATAGGCTGGACCAAGGCTGTGTTGATACTGTTATATAGGCTGGACCAAGGCTGTGTTGATACTGTTATATAGGCTGGACCAAGGCTGTGTTGATACTGTTATATAGGCTGGACCAAGGCTGTGTTGATACTGTTATATAGGCTGGGCCAAGGTTGTGTTGATACTGTTATATAGGCTGGGCCAAGGCTGTGTTGATACTGTTATATAGGCTGGACCAAGGCTGTGTTGATACTGTTATATAGGCTGGACCAAGGCTGTGTTGATACTGTTATATAGGCTGGACCAAGGCTGTGTTGATACTGTTATATAGGCTGGACCAAGGCTGTGTTGATACTGTTATATAGGCTGGACCAAGGCTGTGTTGATACTGTTATATAGGCTGGACCAAGGCTGTGTTGATACTGTTATATAGGCTGGACCAAGGCTGTGTTGATACTGTTATATAGGCTGGACCAAGGCTGTGTTGATACTGTTATATAGGCTGGACCAAGGCTGTGTTGATACTGTTATATAGGGCTGGACCAAGGCTGTGTTGATACTGTTATATAGGCTGGACCAAGGCTGTGTTGATACTGTTATATAGGCTGGACCAAGGCTGTGTTGATACTGTTATATAGGCTGGACCAAGGCTGTGTTGATACTGTTATATAGGCTGGACCAAGGCTGTGTTGATACTGTTATATAGGCTGGACCAAGGCTGTGTTGATACTGTTATATAGGCTGGACCAAGGCTGTGTTGATACTGTTATATAGGCTGGACCAAGGCTGTGTTGATACTGTTATATAGGCTGGACCAAGGCTGTGTTGATACTGTTATATAGGCTGGACCAAGGCTGTGTTGATACTGTTATATAGGCTGGACCAAGGTTGTGTTGATACTGTTATATAGGCTGGACCAAGGCTGTGTTGATACTGCTATATAGGCTGGACCAAGGCTGTGTTGATACTGTTATATAGGCTGGGCCAAGGCCCTCTATATGATGATCATGTTGGGGTAACACTGTTGATACTGTTATATAGGCTGGACCAAGGCCCTCTATATGATGATCATGTTGGGGTAACACTGTTGATACTGTTATATAGACTGGGCCAAGGCTGTGTTGATACTGTTATATAGGCTGGGCCAAGGCTGTGTTGATACTGTTATATAGGCTGGACCAAGGCTGTGTTGATACTGTTATATAGGCTGGACCAAGGTTGTGTTGATACTGTTATATAGGCTGGACCAAGGCTGTGTTGATACTGTTATATAGGCTGGACCAAGGCTGTGTTGATACTGTTATATAGGCTGGGCCAAGGCCCTCTATATGATGATCATGTTGGGGTAACACTGTTGATACTGTTATATAGGCTGGACCAAGGCCCTCTATATGATGATCATGTTGGGGTAACACTGTTGATACTGTTATATAGACTGGGCAAGGCCCTCTATATGATGATCATGTTGGGGTAACACTGTTGATACTGTTATATAGACTGGGCAAGGCCCTCTATATGATGATCATGTTGGGGTAACACTGTTGATACTGTTATATAGGCTGGGGCAAGGCCCTCTATATGATGATCATGTTGGGGTAACACTGTTGATACTGTTATATAGGCTGGACCAAGGCCCTCTATATGATGATCATGTTGGGGTAACACTGTTGATACTGTTCTATAGGCTGGGCCAAGGCCCTCTATATGATGATCATGTTGGGGTAACACTGTTGATACTGTTATATAGGCTGGACCAAGGCCCTCTATATGATGATCATGTTGGGGTAACACTGTTGATAACCCTCTAGGATCTCTGTATGAAGCGGAAACCTCTACATAGGACGGCAGAAAGATTAGCCCTGATGAACCCATTTAAATAAACAAACTTAACTGAAGCAGGAAGCCCTTTCAATCACGGGTCATAGACATGATGACCAATGCATTACAGTCCAGACCCACTAAATGCCCCTGCACAGGCCAATATAACTAACCGTTTCCAGCTCAGATTCAGGCCTTTGGCTGAACTTGTATAGTGTATTACGCTACTTAACCAGGCCTTATATGGCCCAGGAAGTGTACCATAATGTAACCTTTATTTAACTAGGCAAGTCAGTTGAGAATAAAAATCTTATTTACAATGACGGCTTAACTGCCTTGTTCTTTACCTTGTCAGCTCAGGGATTTGATCCAGCAACCTTTCGGTTACTGGCCCAACACTCTACCCACTGGGCTACCTGCCGTCCAAAGGGAATAAGGTCACCATTTCACCATTTCAGATGCATCCGGTGAAACATTTTAAACGTTTTGGGGGAGGAGGGTGATCATCGATGCCTCTCTGACGACCTGACTGGGTCTTTTTTTAGCCGATCTTAGATGACACGGTCTCAGGGGTGTCTCGGTGACGGGTCGGCTGATCAAGAGATGTGATGACGGACCGTTTACCCTCTGAATAGCCCTCCTCACTTCTCCGAGTGCTGAAAGAAACTCTTTATCTATCGGCCAGTCTACCGGAGAGGGAGAACCGTTCTGGCTTGCGTCCCAAATGGCTCACTATACAGTGCACTACTTCTAACCAGAGCCCTTACTTCCCTATCAGGCCCCTTGTCAAAAGTAGTGCACTATATCGGGAGAAGAGTGTGATTTGGGATGCGAATTTGAAGTCCCTGTTCCATCAGGCTGAATACTGGATGGACGTTCTGAATGAGGAGAAAGGGTTTGTACCTTCATGACCACAGACCTTCATGCTTGTCAATCAACAATGACAGGTGATCAGGGTCAGCCAGGGGATTCTGAATGTGGAATGCTGTATAGTTCCATCTTCGAGGCATAGAGTTTTCACTGCAGTTATCGTGTATTTTTCAGCGACAGGAGAGGCTACTTCTTTTCGGGTTGTTCTCTTTAATAATAGGTATTATTATTCATTAGTAGTATTTGTCACATTCTGCCTAAAATAACGTTGTTTTTTTTTGCTGGTATTTTCTTGAGGTCTGCACTGTTTTTGACCTGATGTGAAATGTAATATTTACAGTCCGTTGATTAGCTTAGAAACCGTGGCTACATGCAGTAAACTGGTAAACAGTGCTGATGAAACAACATGGTAATCTAGTGTTGTTTAGAAAGGACTCCAGTTATGTTTAACCTGAATCACTTTCTCCTCTCCTCTGGGGAGTGATCAACCCCCTAGAGCATCTGTCCCTCTCTCTAACCTCTCCTTTCTCCTCTCCTCTGGGGAGTGATCAACCCCCTAGAGCATCTGTCCCTCTCTCTAACCTCTCCTTTCTCCTCTCCTCTGAGTAGTGATCAACCCCCTAGAGCATCTGTCCCTCTCTCTAACCTCTCTCCTTTCTCCTCTCCTATTGTTCCCTCTATCTCCTCTCCACCTTTTTTCTCCTTTCCTTCCCCACCCCTCTCTGCCTCTCCATCCTTCTCCACCCCTCTCCCTTCCTCCCTCCCACCCTCCCCCTTTTCCCACCCTCCCCTCTCCCTCCCTTTCTACCCCTCTCCCACCCCCCCTTTCCCTTCCTCTTTGTCAAATGTCTGCCCTGCTAGAGTTTCCCCGGTCAACAGTAAGTGCTGTAATTGTGAAGTGGAAATGTCTAGGAGCAACAACGGCTCAGCCACGAAGTGGTAAGCCACACAAGCTCACAGAACGGGACCGCCAAGTGCTGAAGCGCGTGAAAATCGTCCGTCCTCGGTTGCAACACTCAGTTCTGAGTTCCAAACTGCCTCTGGAAGCAAAGTCAGCACCAGAACTGTTCGTCGAGAGTTTCATGAAATGGGTTTTCATGGCCGATCAGCTGCACACAAGCCTAAGATCATCATGCTCAATGCCAAGACTCTGGAACAGTGGAAACGTGTTCTCTTGAGTGATCAATCACGCTTCACCATCTGGCAGTCCGACGGACAAATCTGGGTTTGGTGGATGCCATGAGAACGCCACCTGCCCCAATGCATAGTGCCAACTGTACATTTTGGTGGAGGAGGAATAATGGTCTGGGGCTGTTTTTCATGGTTGGGACTAGGCCCCTTAGTTTCAGTGAAGGGAAATCTTAATGCTACAGCATACAGTGATATTATAGGGTTCCAACTTTGTGGCAACAGTTTTGGGAAGGCCCTTTCCTGTTTCAACCTGACAATGCCCCCATGCACAAATCGAGGTCCATACAGAAATGGTTTGTTGAAATCAGTGTGAAAGAACTTGACTGGCCTTCACAGAGCCCTGACCTCAACTCCATCTAACACCTTTGGGATTAATTGGAATGCCGACTGTGACCCAGGCCTAAGCTGCCCAACATTAGTGCTCGACCTCACTAATGCTCTTGAGGCCGAATGGAACCAAGTCCCTGCAGCAATGTTCCAACATCTAGTGGAAAGTCTTCCCAGAAGAGGGGAGGCTTTTATAGCAGCAAAGAGGGGAACAAATCCACATTTCCATGATTTTGTAATGAGATTTTATACGAGCACGTGTCCACATACTCTTGGTCTTGTAATCAATTATCATAAATATGGGTTGTATTTACAATGGTGTTTGTCCTTCACTGGTTTCCCCTTTCTTGTGGCAACAGGTCTCAACTCTTGCTGCTGTGACGTCACACTGTGGAATTTCACCCAGTAGATATGGGATGCTGCGTTATTTCGCCTAACAGCTATGGGAATTTATCAATGTTTGATTTGTTTTCAAATTCTCTGTGGGAAATATGTCTCTCTAATATGGTCATACATTTGGCAGGAGGTTAGGAAGTGCAGCTCAGTTTCCACCTCATTTTATGGGCAGTGAGCACATAGCCTGTCTTCTCTTGAGAGCCAGGTCTGCCTTCGGCGGCCTTTCTCAATAGCAAGGCTATGCTCACGGAGTCTGTATATAGTCAAAGCTTTATAGTCAAAGTTTGGGTCTGTCAGAGTGGTCAGGTATTCTGCCACTGTGTACTCTCTGTTTAGGGCCAAATAGCATTCTAGTTTGCTCTGTTTTTTTGTTAATTCTTTTCAATGTGTCAAGTAATTATGTTTTTGTTTTCACATGATTTGGTTGGTCTAATTATGTTGCTGTCCTGGAGCTCTGTGGGGTGTGTTTGTGAACAGAGCCCCAGGACCAGCTTGCTTAGGGGACTTTTCTCCAGGTCTCTCTCTCTCTCTCTCTCTCTCTCTCTCTCCTCTCTCTCCTCTCCTCTCTCCTCTCTCTCTCTCTCTCTCTCTCTCTCTCTCTCTCTCTCTCTCTCTCTCTCTCTCTCTCTCTCTCTCTCTCTAGGGAAATCAGTAACTGTTTTACATACAGATGTGGAGCTGCCCCCCCCCCCCTACACACAGACGCACACACCCTCTAGCCTTCTTTACACAGCCTCTCCTCATCAGTGTAGCTCTTTCTCTCTGTCTCTCTTCTGCCCTGAAAAGACCTGTATGAATAACAACCGTGAGTTCAGCTTACCAGCCAGGCCCCAGACAATGGAGGATGAGTGCATTCATCTCAGCACTCCCAGGAAAGGCTCCAGTTCAGCTGAGCTAGTATTGTGGCCTGACCCCGTCTCACTAGTCGGTCGGAGGGAGGCAGGGGCCCGGGACTTGCTGCCTTTGGAGTGGCTGCTCCCTGCAGAGTGGATGATAGGCCTGTTCTGGCAGTTATGGTTTGGGGAATTCAAAGAGAGAAAGGAGGAGAGAGAGAGAGATGGTGAGGAAAAAGAGTGCTAGATAGACAGATAGATAGTTAGATAGATAGGGGGAGAGCGATATGGAGAGAGAGTGGGGGAGAGCGAGCCCGAGATGGGGGAGAGAGTTAAATGCTTTTTTTGTGTCCTCCTCCCCTCTTCTCCTCTTCTCCTCCCCTTCTCCCCTCTTCTCCTCCCCTCCTCCCCTCTTCTCCTCCTCTCCTCCTCTTCTCCTCCACTTCTCCCCTCCCCTCCTCCCCTCTTCTCCTCCTCTCCTCCTCTTCTCCTCCCCTTCTCCCCTCTTCTCCTCCCCTTCTCCCCTCTTCTCCTCCCCTCCTCCCCTCTTCTCCTCCTCTCCTCCTCTTCTCCTCCCCTTCTCCCCTCTCCTCCTCTCCTCCTCTTCTCCTCTTCTCCTCCCCTTCTCCCCTCTTCTCCTCCCCTTCTCCCCTCTTCTCCTCCTCTCCTCCTCTCCTCCTCCCCTCTTTTCCTCCTCTCCTCCTCTTCTCCTCCCCTTCTCCCCTCTCCTTCTCTTCTCCTCTCCTCCTCTTCTCCTCCCCTTCTCCCCTCTTCTCCTCCCCTTCTCCCCTCTTCTCCTCCTCTCCTCCTCTCCTCCTCCCCTCTTCTCCTCCCCTTCTCCCCTCTTCTCCTCCTCTTCTCCCCTCTTCTCATCCCCTTCTCCCCTCTTCTCCCCTCTTCCTTGAGTTGAAAGTCGTTTCTTTCGGTTTGAATGTTAATATGATTATGTTGTTATACACCTGTGAACTGACGATACAGAATCTTGCACATCGTTGCCTGGAATGTTATTGACATTGAGATTTGTGTAGACTAAAGAGAGTTAACCTAACTTGAGAGAGAGAATTACGACGGTTTTAAGTTGACGATTGTAAATATTGAACGGTCTAGCAGTTTTAAGAATGCTGGTATTTAAAGCCATGTCCTAGTGAATCCCTGTTTCTTCTCTTTCTACAGGTCTCAAAGGCTGACTTGACAATGGGATCTACAAACCACTGAAGTGGCTCTGACAAAAGAACAGGGGAAGCAGGAGGAAAGTAGAGGAGAAAAGAAAAGGAGAAAAACACTAAACAAAAGGAAAGGGGACTCTCAGAGAGAGAGAGAGAGAGAGAGAGAGAGCCCTTATTGAAAAGAAAAGCGGAGGTCGGCTCGGGGAGGATCAGCTTTGTCCATCGGTGTGGGGTTGGGGGTGCATGCTTGTCCTCTCCAGTGGGCTTCCTCCTTTGTGAGAGAGAGAGAGAGAGAGTTAACAAAAGACAAAGAATGTGCAATAAACAGAGAGGAGAATGTCGACCAGCGGAGGAGGCTGGAGCGGGGATGCCTGGTCTGGGGAGGAGAACCAGTGTGGTACTACTACTGGCTCTCCTGGTAGCCATGGTCCAGGGACAGGTGGAGGTAATGGGGGACATGCTGCAGGATGGACCCGGGAAGCTGGAGGCCTCCATGCACTCCTCCATACTGTCAGACTTCCAGGAGGTGGAGGCCTTGGAGCCGGTGGTGGCTACAGTCTATCAGGCTGAAGTAGGAGCAGCAGGGGGGGAGTCAGGAATCCCCGACTCGTCTGCTGTGGTGGGCCGGGTGTTTCAGATGAAGGTCCCGTTGAAGACGGACCACACCAGCAACACTAAGGTGTGTGTGTGTGTGTGGTGGGGGAGGGGCCTGTTCAATTCTAAAATGTAATCCTATGTCATTTTTACCTGTTTTAATCACGTGAGAAAAATTCCTGTAGTAAGGACATAGCTTGTAGGCCCTAACTAGGTAACTATTTATCTGTCCATGTCTTTCCACGAGGGCCACAGACACTGGTCCCAGGGTGGCCACCCCACAGAAACTGGTCCAAACCTGTCGGGGGTTGATTGTGAAACATGCCAACTGTTTGAAATGCATGAACCCAGCACTTATTCCAGCATTGTGTTGCCTAGTCCCATGATGGCTATCTGAGTCTCCCAGGCTGTGGGTGTAGTCCTATGTCCACAGGATCCTTTCTGCCCTGTCAAACGCATGTTAAAGGTCCCTAGTACCAAACACCAAACCTTGAGCCTTTTGTGCATATGGGAAAATCCACCCTGACAGCCGGGCTAAAAGAATGCTAACACCAAGCACTTTTAGAAGAGAAGAGACACACACAGGGCAGGGTACAGCCGTTCATTTCCTCCACAATATTTATGCTAGAAAGTGATTATTTCTCACATCAAGTAGATGTCAGATCTAGGTTATGGTTGGTCTGATGGTAGTCTAATGCTGTAGAGTAAAGCCAACGTCAAGCAGATGTGAGATCTTGGTTATGGTTGGTCTAATGGTAGTCTAATGCTGTAGAGTAAAGCCAACGTCAAGCAGATGTCAGATCTAGGTTGTGGTTGGGCTAATGGTAGTCTAATTCTTTTTAGGGTGTCAAATCACAGATCCATGATAGAGTGTGTGTGTGTACACATTCTTGCTTGCGTGCGTGTGATAAACACAAGTATTTGATTTAAACATGTCATATCTACACTGAATATACAAAACATTAAGAACACCTGCTCTTTCCATGACTGACTAGGTGAAAGCTATGATCCCTCAGTGTAGATGAAGGGGAGGAGACAGGTTAAAGAAGGATTTTTAATCCATGAGACAGTTCAGATATGGATTCTGTATGTGTGCCATTCATATGGTGAATCGGCAAGACAAAAGATTGAAGTGCCTTTGAACAGGGTATGGTTGTACAGTGGCAAGAAAAAGTAGGTGAACCCTTTGGAATTACCTGGATTTCTACATAAATTAGTCATACAATTTGATCTGATTCTAGAACATGTAGGCTCTATAGAAGTCTAGATTATTCTAGAACATGTAGGCTCTAGAAGTCTAGATGATTCTAGAACATTTAGGCTCTATAGAAGTCTAGATGATTCTAGAACATGTAGGCTCTATAGAAGTCTAGATGATTCTAGAACATGTAGGCTCTATAGAAGTCTAGATGATTCTAAGAACATGTAGACTCTATAAAAGTCTAGATGATTCTAAGGACATGTAGGCTCTATAGAAGTCTAGATGATTCTAGGACATGTAGGCTCTATAGAAGTCTAGATGATTCTAGAACATGTAGGCTCTATAGAAGTCTAGATTATTCTAGAGCAAGTAGGCTCTATAGACGTCTAGATGATTCTAAGAACATGTAGGCTCTATAGAAGTCTCTAGGAACATCACCTCCACTCTGCTGATCCTCAACACTAGGGACCCACAAGGGTGCGTGCTCAGCCCCCTCCTGTACTCCGTTCACCCATGACTGCGTAGCCAAGCATGTCTCCAACTCAGTCATCAAGTTTGCAGGCGATACAACAGTAGTAGGCTTGATTACCAACGATGACGAGACATCCTACAGGGAGGAGGAGAGGGCTCTGGTAGTGTGGTGCCTGGAAAACAACTTCTCACTCAACGTCAACAAAAAAAAGGAGATGATCGTGGACAGGAAACAGCAGATGGAGTCTGGCTCATCCTTGGGAGCAATTTCCAAAGGCCTGAAGGTACCACGTTCATCTGTACAAACAATAGTATGCAAGTATAAACATCATGGGACTACGCAGCCGTCATACCGCTCAGGAAGGAGACGCGATCCTTCTCAAATCAATCCCAGAACAACAGCAAAGGACCTTGTGCAGATGCTGGAGGAAACAGGTAAAACAAGTCCTATATCGACAAAGACCGCTCAGCAAGGAAGAAGCCACTGCTCCAAAACCGCCATAAAAAGGCCAGACTACGGTTTGCAACTGCACATGGGGACAAAGATCATACGTTTTGGAGAAATGTCCTCTGGTCTGATGAAAAAAAATATAACTGTTTGGCCATAATGACCATCGTTATGTTTGGAAGAAAAAGGGAGAGGATTGCAAGCCGAAGAACACCATCGCAACCATGAAGCACGGGGGTCGCAGCATCATGTTGTGGGGGTGCTTTGCTGCAGGAGGGACTGGTGCACTTCACAAAATGGATGGCATCATGATGGAAAATTGTGGATATATTGAAGCAACATCTCAAGACATCTGTCAGGAAGTTAAAGCTTGGTCACAAATGGGTCTTCCAAATGGACAATGACCCCAAGCATACTTCCAAAGTTGTGGCAAAATGTCTTAAGGACAACAAAGTCAAGGTATTGGAGTGGCCATCACAAAGCCCTGACCTCAGTCCTATAGATTTTTTGGGGGGCAGAACTGAAAAAGCGTGTGCGAGAAAGGAGACCTACAAACCTGACTCAGTTACATCAGTTCTGTCAGGAGGAATGGGACAAAATTCACCCAACTTATTGTGGGAAAGTTGTGAAGGTTACCCGAAACGTTTGACCCAAGTTACACAATTTAAAGGCAATGCTACCAAATACGAATTGAGTGTAAACATCTGTAAACTTCTGACCCACTGGGAATGTGATGAAATAAATAAAAGATGAAAAAAAATCCTTCTCTCTACTATTATTCTGACATTTCACATTCTTAAAATAAAGTGGTGATCCTAACTGACCTAATACAGGGAATTTTTACTGGGATTAAATGTCAGGAATTGTGAAAAACTGAGTTTAAATGTATTTGGCTAAGGTGTATGTAAACTCCCGACTTCAAACTGTATGCTCTATAGAAATCTCTAGATGGTTCTAAGAACATGTAGGCTTCTAAGGCAAGGGGCGGCAGGTAGCCTAGTGGTTAAAGCATTGGGCCAACCGAAAGGTTGCTGGATTGTATCCCCGAGCTGACAAGGTAAAAATCTGTCGTTCTGCTCCTGAACAAGGCAGTTAACCCACTGTTCCCGCGTAGGCTGTCATTGTAAATAATATTTTTTTTCTTAACTGACTTGCATAGTTAAATCAATTTAAAAAATGTACTTCAGTATATTTAGTTGTTGCAGTGCTTCTTTAGAAATCAATTGAACTGTTGTGAGGTTCTTGTTGTTTTCAGCCCCACTACAATACTAGATACAAACTGTTTCTGAATCTCCTTTTCAACTACTCGGAAAGATAGAGAGAAAGAAACATGTTCAGTCTGCTTGAATGTCCTGGCAAGTGGATCTGTTACAGTGAAATCAGCCTCTGATAAATGGAGAAAGATATCCCTGTTGTCTATACTTCCCCGGTGGTGCTCTACTCCCCTCCTCTCCAACGATGGCAACCAGGCAGCAGGACTCTATTTGTCTCTTTTCCTCTCTGTTTCCCTGAAACCCCTCTATTCGGACACACAAAGACTCACATTGAAACCTAATTAGGCTTGGCAGTGTGGCAGCAGAAAACTTCTATTAGTAGGATGGATGAAGGACCCAAGATAAAAATGGAAAATTTGAGTTCTCTCAGTTCTCTGGTCAGATGTAGCCAAATCATTCCATCCAGAGTGGCTCGTACCAGTCAGAGTCCCTCCCTCCCTCCGTCCGTCCTTCCATCCATTCTCATTTGTTAGGTTTTGATTCCCCTCTGCATAGAAACTAAGCTGGGTACCTACCACTGGTGTCATGAAGTTCAAGCCAGTCTTGGTGAGACTCTTTAGGGTACAGTCTCAAGCTACTAATTTCTTTCCAGCTTTCAAATCCGAACATTCTTATCTTCTCCTCTACCCTGCAACTCTTACACTGGTCCTTAGTGCACTACTTTCTACTCTATTATTGTACAAAGAAGGTAGTGCACTATGTTTCCTGTCAATATACCTGGTAAAATAATGGTTAATAAACAAAAAGCTAAGCGGGGAGGGGCGTATAAAATCTCAGATTTTCCCCCAAATTCTGTTTTATATTTTCCCAAATAGTTTTCTCAGTTTTATATTTTCCCAAATAGTTTTCTCAGTTTTATATTTTCCCAAATAGTTTTCTCAGTTGTATATTTTCCTAAATAGTTTTCTCAGTTTTATATTTTCCTAAATAGTTTTCTCAGTTTTATATTTTCCTAAATAGTTTTCTCAGTTTTATATTTTCCCAAATAGTTTTCTCAGTTTTATATTTTCCTAATTAGTTTTCTCAGTTTTATATTTTCCCAAATAGTTTTCTCAGTTTTATATTTTCCTAAATAGTTTTCTCAGTTTTATATTTTCCTAAATAGTTTTCTCAGTTTTATATTTTCCTAAATAGTTTTCTGTTTTATATTTTCCTAAATAGTTTTCTCAGGTTTATATTTTCCCAAATAGTTTTCTCAGTTTTATATTTTCCTAAATAGTTTTCTCAGTTTTATATTTTCCCAAATAGTTTTCTCAGTATTATATTTTCCTAATTAGTTTTCTCAGTTTTATATTTTCCCAAATAGTTTTCTCAGTTTTATATTTTCCTAAATAGTTTTCTCAGTTTTATATTTTCCTAAATAGTTTTCTCAGTTTTATATTTTCCTAAATAGTTTTCTGTTTTATATTTTCCTAAATAGTTTTCTCAGTTTTATATTTTCCCAAATAGTTTTCTCAGTTTTATATTTTCCTAAATAGTTTTCTCAGTTTTATATTTTCCCAAATAGTTTTCTCAGTTTTATATTTTCCTAATTAGTTTTCTCAGTTTTATATTTTCCCAAATAGTTTTCTCAGTTTTATATTTTCCTAAATAGTTTTCTCAGTTTTATATTTTCCTAAATAGTTTTCTCAGTTTTATATTTTCCTAAATAGTTTTCTGTTTTATATTTTCCTAAATAGTTTTCTCAGGTTTATATTTTCCCAAATAGTTTTCTCAGTTTTATATTTTCCTAAATAGTTTTCTCAGTTTTATATTTTCCCAAATAGTTTTCTCAGTATTATATTTTCCTAATTAGTTTTCTCAGTTTTATATTTTCCCAAATAGTTTTCTCAGTTTTATATTTTCCTAAATAGTTTTCTCAGTTTTATATTTTCCCAAATAGTTTTCTCAGTTTTATATTTTCCTAAATAGTTTTCTCAGTTTTATATTTTCCTAAATAGTTTTCTCAGTTTTATATTTTCCTAAATAGTTTTCTGTTTTATATTTTCCTAAATAGTTTTCTCAGGTTTATATTTTCCCAAATAGTTTTCTCAGTATTATATTTTCCTAAATAGTTTTCTCAGTTTTATATTTTCCCAAATAGTTTTCTCAGTTTTATATTTTCCTAATTAGTTTTCTCAGTTTTATATTTTCCCAAATAGTTTTCTCAGTTTTATATTTTCCTAAATAGTTTTCTCAGTTTTATATTTTCCTAAATAGTTTTCTCAGTTTTATATTTTCCTAAATAGTTTTCTGTTTTATATTTTCCTAAATAGTTTTCTCAGGTTTATATTTTCCCAAATAGTTTTCTCAGTTTTATATTTTCCTAAATAGTTTTCTCAGTTTTATATTTTCCCAAATAGTTTTCTCAGTATTATATTTTCCTAATTAGTTTTCTCAGTTTTATATTTTCCCAAATAGTTTTCTCAGTTTTATATTTTCCTAAATAGTTTTCTCAGTTTTATATTTTCCTAAATAGTTTTCTCAGTTTTATATTTTCCTAAATAGTTTTCTCAGTTTTATATTTTCCTAAATAGTTTTCTCAGTTTTATATTTTCCTAAATAGTTTTCTCAGGTTTATATTTTCCCAAATAGTTTTCTCAGTTTTATATTTTCCTAAATAGTTTTCTCAGTTTTATATTTTCCCAAATAGTTTTCTCAGTTTTATATTTTCCTAAATAGTTTTCTCAGTTTTATATTTTCCTAAATAGTTTTCTCAGTTTTATATTTTCCTAAATAGTTTTCTCAGTTTTATATTTTCCTAAATAGTTTTCTCAGTTTTATATTTTCCTAAATAGTTTTCTCAGTTTTATATTTTCCTAAATAGTTTTCTCAGTTTTATATTTTCCCAAATAGTTTTCTCAGTTTTATGTTTTCCCAAATAGTTTTCTCAGTTTTATATTTTCCCAAATAGTTTTCTCAGTTTTATATTTTCCCAAATAGTTTTCTCAGTTTTATATTTTCCCAAATAGTTTTCTCAGTTTTATATTTTCCTAAATAGTTTTCTCAGTTTTATATTTTCCTAAATAGTTTTCTCAGTTTTATATTTTCCTAAATAGTTTTCTCAGTTTTATATTTTCCTAAATAGTTTTCTCAGTTTTATATTTTCCTAAATAGTTTTCTCAGTTTTATATTTTCCTAAATAGTTTTCTCAGTTTTATATTTTCCCAAATAGTTTTCTCAGTTTTATGTTTTCCCAAATAGTTTTCTCAGTTTTATATTTTCCCAAATAGTTTTCTCAGTTTTATATTTTCCCAAATAGTTTTCTCAGTTTTATGTTTTCCCAAATAGTTTTCTCAGTTTTATATTTTCCCAAATAGTTTTCTCAGTTTTACATTTTCCCAAATAGTTTTCTCAGATAGATTTTTTTTACCAAGTTTTAGATTTGGTTTTATTTGTCAATTCTCAAAATTACAATTATTCATAGACAAATAATAGGATGTTCTGAGTCCATGTCAATGGTTAAATCACATTTGAAAACCTTTTTTTTAGGTCTGGAAGAAAACAAATAAATTGAGCATCTGGCCCTTTAATTGGGCATCTGGCCCTTTTAATTTGGCATCAGGCCCTTTTAATTGGGCATCTGGCCCTTTGTAGTTGGGCGTCTGGCCCTTTTAATTGGGCGTCTGGACCTTTTTAGTTGGGTGTCTGGCCCTTTTAATTGGGCGTCTGGACCTTTTTAGTTGGGCGTCTGGCCCTTTTTAGTTGGGCGTCTGGCCCTTTTTAATTGGGCATCTGGCCCTTTAATTGGGCATCTGGCCCTTTTTAATTGGGCATCTGGCCCTTTAATTGGGCATCTGGCCCTTTTTTATTGGGCATCTGGCCCTTTAATTGGGCATCTGGCCCTTTTAATTTGGCATCAGGCCCTTTTAATTGGGCATCTGGCCCTTTGTAGTTGGGCGTCTGGCCCTTTTAATTGGGCGTCTGGACCTTTTTAGTTGGGCGTCTGGCCCTTTTAGTTGGGCGTCTGGCCCTTTTTAGTTGGGCGTCTGGCCCTTTTTAATTGGGCATCTGGCCCTTTAATTGGGCATCTGGCCCTTTTTAATTGGGCATCTGGCCCTTTAATTGGGCATCTGGCCCTTTTTTATTGGGCATCTGGCCCTTTAATTGGGCATCTGGCCCTTTTAATTTGGCATCAGGCCCTTTTAATTGGGCATCTGGCCCTTTGTAGTTGGGCGTCTGGCCCTTTTAATTGGGCGTCTGGACCTTTTTAGTTGGGCGTCTGGCCCTTTTAATTGGGCGTCTGGACCTTTTTAGTTGGGCGTCTGGCCCTTTTTAGTTGGGCGTCTGGCCCTTTTTAATTGGGCATCTGGCCCTTTAATTGGGCATCTGGCCCTTTTTAATTGGGCATCTGGCCCTTTAATTGGGCATCTGGCCCTTTTTTATTGGGCATCTGGCCCTTTAATTGGGCATCTGGCCCTTTTAATTTGGCATCAGGCCCTTTTAATTGGGCATCTGGCCCTTTGTAGTTGGGCGTCTGGCCCTTTTAATTGGGCGTCTGGACCTTTTTAGTTGGGCGTCTGGCCCTTTTAATTGGGCGTCTGGACCTTTTTAGTTGGGCGTCTGGCCCTTTTTAGTTGGGCGTCTGGCCCTTTTTAATTGGGCATCTGGCCCTTTAATTGGGCATCTGGCCCTTTTTAATTGGGCATCTGGCCCTTTAATTGGGCATCTGGCCCTTTTTTATTGGGCATCTGGCCCTTTAATTGGGCATCTGGCCCTTTAATTGGGCATCTGGCCCTTTAATTGGGCATCTGGCCCTTTTTTATTGGGCATCTGGCCCTTTAATTGGGCATCTGGCCCTTTTTTATTGGGCATCTGGCCCTTTAATTGGGCATCTGGCCCTTTAATTGGGCATCTGGCCCTTTAATTGGGTGTCTAGTGAGTGAGGAATGTGTCGTCTAATGTGCCTGTCTTGTGATAGTGCTATACTGCTGCTGCTAATTTCATGGCAAAGTTTGCAAATAGCGGATACAAATTATATATTCCTCATGATAGCCTAGTGGTTAGAGCGTTGGACTCATAACCTAAAAGGCTGCTAGTTCAAACCCCTGAGCTGACATGGTACAAATCTGTCGTTCTGCCCCTGAACAGGCAGTTAACCCACTGTTCCTAGTCCGTCATTGAAAATAAGAATTTGTTCTTAACTGACTTGCCTAGTTAAATAAAGTTAAAATAAAAATATATACTTCTGTCTGGTAAGCTAAGTAACTTTGCAGTTAACATTTAATTAATCATGTGAGGAAATCGACACTACGATTATCATGTCAACTGTCTACACTCAAATGTTGTGCACAAATTTGTTTACAGCCTTCTTAGTGAGCATTTTATCCTTTGCCAAGATAATCCATCCACCTGACAGGTGTGGTATATCAATAAGCTGATTAAACAGCAGGATCATTACACAGGAGCAACTTGTACTGGGGACAATAAAAGGTCACTCTAAAATGTGCAGTTTTGTCACACAACACAATGCCATAGATGTTTCGAGGGAGCTATTGGCATGCTGTCTGCAGTAATGTCCTCCAGAAATGTTGCCAGATAATTTAATGTTCATTTCTCGACCATAAGCCTCCTCCCAACATCATTTTAGAGAATTTGACAGTACATCCAACCGGCCTCAGAACCGCAGACCACCTGTAACCACGCCAGCCCAGGACCTCCACATCCAACTTTTTCACCTGCGGGATAGTCTGAGGGGGGCTGGAGTTAATGGGGATGACCTGCTCCCAAGTGGGTGGGCCTGGCTCCCAAGTGGGTGGGCCTGGCTCCCAAGTGGGTGGACCTGGCTCCCAAGTGGGTGGCCTGGCTCTTAAGTGGGTGGGCCTGGCTCCCAAGTGGGGTGGGCCTATGCCCACCCATGGCTGCACCCCTGCCCAGTCATCTGAAATCCATAGATTAGGGCCTAATTTATTAATTTCAATTGACTGATTTCCTGATATAAACTGTAACAGCAAAATATTAGAAATTGTTGCATGTTGCGTTTTACATTTTTGTTCAGTGTACTTTCACTGTGTGTATCCGTGTGTGCGTGTGTGTCCGTGTGTGTGTGTGTGCGTGCCTGTGTGTGTGTGTATCCTTGAATGTTGTTGTGGTACACCTCCTTCCACTTACATCACAAAGGAAAGTACAACTGGTTCAATTCTTAATTTATTTGTTGTGTATCTGCTCCATAGCTATTGGCCAATCTGTATTGACACTGTGATGATGCAACCACTCTGAGAGAGACGTATTTTATTTACACACACACACACTCGCACTCTCTGTCTCTGTCTTTCTCTTAGAAGTCTCTTATTTACTGTACAGAACACAACAGACCAGAACAGAAAGAGTTTCACTGACAGTGAGTCATTCCTGAGGCGAAGCAGCATTCGTCTGTGGGTCTGACAGGATGGGTACACTGAAGGGGAGTTTAGTTTACTCCAGTCATCTTAGTTCACTCTGTGTTTGTGTCCCAAATGGCACCCTATTCCCTATATAGTACACTACTTTGACCAAGAGCATATGAGCCCTGGTCAAAACTAGTGTAATAAATAGGGAATAGGGTGCCATTTGGGACAATCTCAGTGACAGGGCCAGCTAGCAGAGAACAGGACACAGACCACTTATAACCCACTATTATTCTGTGTGTGCTATTCTGCAGACGTCAAGCTCTAACGTCTTCAATGTACTCAGTAGCTTTTCTTTCTCCTTCCCTGTTATTATTCCTCTCCCTTCTCCTTCCACATTGTCTTTCTTCCTCTCCCTTCTCCTTCCACATTGTCTTCCTCTCCCTTCTCCTTCCCCATTGTCTTTCTCTCCCTTCTCCTTCCACATTGTCTTTCTCTCCCTTCTCCTTCCACATTGTCTTCCTCTCCCTTCTCCTTCCACATTGTCTTCCTCTCCCTTCTCCTTCCCTGTTATTCTTTCTCTCCCTTCTCCTTCCACATTGTCTTCCTCTCCCTTCTCCTTCCACATTGTCTTCCTCTCCCTTCTCCTTCCCCATTGTCTTCCTCTCCCTTCTCCTTCCCTGTTATTCTTTCTCTCCCTTCTCCTTCCACATTGTCTTTCTCTCCCTTCTCCTTCCCTGTTATTCTTTCTCTCCCTTCTCCTTCCACATTGTCTTTCTCTCCCTTCTCCTTCCCTGTTATTCTTTCTCTCCCTTCTCCTTCCACATTGTCTTTCTCTCCCTTCTCCTTCCCCATTGTCTTTCTCTCCCTTCTCCTTCCACATTGTCTTTCTCTCCCTTCTCCTTCCACATTGTCTTTCTCTCCCTTCTCCTTCCACATTGTCTTTCTCTCCCTTCTCCTTCCCTGTTATTCTTTCTCTCCCTTCTCCTTCCACATTGTCTTTCTCTCCCTTCTCCTTCCCCATTGTCTTTCTCTCCCTTCTCCTTCCACATTGTCTTTCTCTCCCTTCTCCTTCCCTGTTATTCTTTCTCTCCCTTCTCCTTCCACATTGTCTTTCTCTCCCTTCTCCTTCCCCATTGTCTTTCTCTCCCTTCTCCTTCCCCATTGTCTTCCTCTCCCTTCTCCTTCCCTGTTATTCTTTCTCTCCCTACTCCTTCCACATTGTCTTTCTCTTCGTCATTACAGGAGTTGAACTAATGCCAGCTTCTCCTCGTTCTCCTTCTGAATAACTATTTATTAGAGTATCTGCAAGCAAATGTTGTTGATTTACCCGAGGGGGAGAGAAACTAGAGTGAACTGGGGGCCTGTCTCTCTTTCAAATTCTGTCTCTCTTTCTCATTCTGTCTCTCTATCTCTCTTTCTTTCTCTCTCTCTCTGTTTCTCTCTCCCTCTCTGTCTCTCTCTCTCAATTCAATTCAAGGAGCTTTATTGGCATGGGAAACATGTTTACATTGCCAAAGCAAGTTACACTTCTCTCGTCGCTGTCTCTCTCTCGTCTCTGTCTCTCTCTCTGTCTCTCTCTCGTCTCTCTCTCGTCTCTCTTTCGTTCTCTCTTATTCGTTCTCTCTGGCTCCTCAGTAGTATAGCTGTGTGTGTGTGTGTGTGTGTGTGTGTGTGTGTGTGAGAATAGATCACTACATTTTAGTGACAAACCATATTTTTTTCTGAAATTGCCCTCACAGGGTGTTTTTATCATTCTGTGATTATTCAGTATTGACATCATCAAAATATTTCCAGACACAGCCTAGATATCATTTTCCATGATCCACAGTTTCCCACAGTGGAAAGTAAAACAAGAAAAGGCTGTATTCTAGGACAGAATACTATCACTCTACTGCTGAACAGCACTAGAATACAGTGATATAAATGTTTAAAAGTTTCAAATGGGCTCGATTGGAGAGTGACTAGTCTGTCATAAACATCCGACTGTCTGCCTGCCTAGCTACCACTCTAACGGAGTCCCTCTCTTCCTCTCCTCTCCTCTCTTTCACTCACATTTTCCAGTGGAAAGAATCAGCTGTGCCAATAACTCACCACCCTCCCTAGGCTCCCTCCCTCCCTCCCTGTTTCAGCCTCTCTGTCCCTCCCTCCCTCCCTCCCTCCCTCCCTCCCTCCCTCCCTCCCTCCCTCCCTCCCTCCCTCCCTCCCTCCCTCCCTCCCTCCCTCCCTCCCTCCCTCCCTGTTTCAGCCTCTCTGTCCCACCCTCCCTCCCTCCCTCCCTCCCTCCCTCCCTGTTAAAGCCTCTCTGTCCCTCCCTCCCTCCCTCCCTGTTAAAGCCTCTCTGTCCCTCCCTCCCTCCCTCCCTCCCTCCCTCCCTCCCTCCCTCCCTCCCTCCCTCCCTCCCTCCCTCCCTCCCTGTTTCAGCCTCTCTGTCCCACCCTCCCTCCCTCCCTGTTTCAGCCTCTCTGTCCCTCCCTCCCTCCCTCCCTCCCTCCCTGTTAAAGCCTCTCTGTCCCACCCTCCCTCCCTCCCTCCCTGTTTCAGCCTCTCTGTCCCTCCCTCCCTCCCTCCCTGTTTCAGCCTCTCTGTCCCCACCCTCCCTCCCTCCCTGTTTCAGCCTCTCTGTCCCTCCCTCCCTCCCTCCCTCCCTCCCTCCCTCCCTCCCTCCCTCCCTCCCTCCCTCCCTCCCTCCCTCCCTCCCTCCCTCCCTCCCTCCTCCCTCCCTCCCTCCCTCCCTCCCTGTTAAAGCCTCTCTGTCCCACCCTCCCTCCCTCCCTCCCTGTTTCAGCCTCTCTGTCCCTCCCTCCCTCCCTCCCTCCCTCCCTCCCTCCCTCCCTCCCTCCCTCCCTCCCTCCCTCCCTCCCTGTTTCAGCCTCTCTGTCCCACCCTCCCTCCCTCCCTCCCTCCCTCCCTGTTAAAGCCTCTCTGTCCCACCCTCCCTCCCTCCCTGTTTCAGCCTCTCTGTCCCACCCTCCCTCCCTCCCTGTTTCAGCCTCTCTGTCCCACCCTACCTCCCTCCCTGTTTCAGCCTCTCTGTCCCACCCTCCCCCTCCCTGTTTCAGCCTCTCTGTCCCACCCTCCCTCCCTCCCTGTTTCAGCCTCTCTGTCCCACCCTCCCTCCCTCCCTCCCTCCCTGTTAAAGCCTCTCTGTCCCACCCTCCCTCCCTCCCTGTTAAAGCCTCTCTGTCCCACCCTCCCTCACTCCCTCCCTTCTTCCTTCCCTCCCTGTTTCAGCCTCTCTGTCCCACCCTCCCTCCCTCCCTTCCTGTTTCTGCCTCTCTGTCCCACCCTCCCTCCCTCCCTGTTTCAGCCTCTCTGTCCCACCCTCCCTCCCTCCCTCCCTGTTTCAGCCTTTCTGTCCCACCATCCCTCCCTCCCTCCCTGTTTCAGCCTCTCTGTCCCACCCTCCCTCCCTCCCTGTTTCAGCCTCTCTGTCCCACCCTACCTCCCTCCCTGTTTCAGCCTCTCTGTCCCACCCTCCCCCCTCCCTGTTTCAGCCTCTCTGTCCCACCCTCCCTCCCTCCCTGTTTCAGCCTCTCTGTCCCACCCTCCCTCCCTCCCTCCCTCCCTCCCTGTTAAAGCCTCTCTGTCCCACCCTCCCTCCCTCCCTGTTTCAGCCTCTCTGTCCCACCCTCCCTCCCTCTCTGTTTCAGCCTCTCTGTCCCTCCCTCCCTCCCTCCCTGTTTCAGCCTCTCTGTCCCTCCCTCCCTACCTTCCTCCCTCCCTCCCTGTTTCAGCCTCTCTGTCTGTCCCTCCCTCCCTCCCTGTTTCAGCCTCTCTGTCCCACCCTCCCTCCCTCCCTGTTTCAGCCTCTCTGTCCCACCCTCCCTCCCTCCCTCCCTCCCTGTTTCAGCCTCTCTGTCTGTCCCTCCCTCCCTCCCTGTTTCAGCCTCTCTGTCCCACCCTCCCCCTCCCTGTTTCAGCATCTCTGTCCCACCCTCCCTCCCTCCCTGTTAAAGCCTCTCTGTCCCACCCTCCCTCACTCCCTCCCTTCTTCCTTCCCTCCCTGTTTCAGCCTCTCTGTCCCACCCTCCCTCCCTCCCTTCCTGTTTCAGCCTCTCTGTCCCACCCTCCCTTCCTCCCTGTTTCAGCCTCTCTGTCCCACCCTCCCTCCCTCCCTCCCTGTTTCAGCCTTTCTGTCCCACCATCCCTCCCTCCCTGTTAAAGCCTCTCTGTCCCACCCTCCCTCCCTCCCTGTTAAAGCCTCTCTGTCCCACCCTCCCTGTTTCAGCCTCTCTGTCCCACCCTCCCTCCCTCCCTCCCTGTTTCAGCCTCTCTGTCCCAACCTCCCTCCCTCCCTGTTTCAGCCTCTCTGTCCCACCCTCCCTCCCTCTCTGTTTCAGCCTCTCTGTCCCTCCCTCCCTCCCTGTTTCAGCCTCTCTGTCCCTCCTCCCTACCTTCCTCCCTCCCTCCCTGTTTCAGCCTTTCTGTCCCACCATCCCTCCCTCCCTCCCTGTTTCAGCCTCTCTGTCCCACCCTCCCTCCCTCCCTGTTTCAGCCTCTCTGTCCCACCCTACCTCCCTCCCTTTTTCAGCCTCTCTGTCCCACCCTCCCCCCTCCCTGTTTCAGCCTCTCTGTCCCACCCTCCCTCCCTCCCTGTTTCAGCCTCTCTGTCCCTCCCTCCCTCCCTCCCTCCCTCCCTCCCTCCCTCCCTCCCTCCCTCCCTCCCTCCCTCCCTCCCTCCCTCCCTCCCTCCCTCCCTCCCTCCCTCCCTCCCTCCCTCCCCTCCCTCCCTCCCTCCCTCCCTCCCTCCCTCCCTCCCTCCCTGTTAAAGCCTCTCTGTCCCACCCTCCCTCCCTCCCTGTTAAAGCCTCTCTGTCCCACCCTCCCTGTTTCAGCCTCTCTGTCCCACCCTCCCTCCCTCCCTCCCTCCCTGTTTCAGCCTCTCTGTCCCACCCTCCCTCCCTCTCTGTTTCAGCCTCTCTGTCCCTCCCTCCCTACCTTCCTCCCTCCCTCCCTGTTTCAGCCTCTCTGTCTGTCCCTCCCTCCCTCCCTCCCTGTTTCAGCCTCTCTACATTTCAGTCCTTCACCAAATCATATAACAAAGACATGCCCAGTCAGTCAGTCAGTCCTTCTCTCTTTCATATGAATGTTATCTGTTTGGCTGTTGACACGGCTGTGACCATGTGTGCCTTTTCCCTCCCTGGTGGCTACTGGATATCAAATCTGTTATACCTAAATGATGGTGGTGTGGATTGATCGAGGGCTGAGGATATCAATAATGAAAACAGTTAAAGGATGTCTTAGATACTTAGATGTTGATTAGGCCCGATGCCTTGGGTGATAGGACCCCCCCCCCTCACTCATCTAGTTCTCGTCCCTCCATCCCTCTTTTTCCTCCGTCACGTCGTAGATTCCTCTTCTCCCCATGCGGTGTTAGATATCAGAGAAGCTGACAGTCAGAGAAGCTAACAGTCAGAGAAGCTGATAGTCACAGTGGGTTTCGACGGTGGGTTTTGGGGCTACGAGCGGAAATCAGTACACTATTCATCAAACAGTTAGTGGAGGAGTCCCCAAATGGCACCCTATTCCCTATAGTGGGTGGCTATGGGCCCTGGTCAGAGGTAGTGCAATATTATAGGGAATAGGGTGCCATCGGGGACACTATAGTTAGTGTCTTTGATGAGATTAACAACAACCCCCTGGTTTAATTAACTTCACTATTAAAGTGGGGAGAAAGGGGGGCAGAGCAGCTGCCTCCTGCTGTGTATTCATCATCTCACACACACACACACACACACACACACACACACACACACACACACACACACACACACACTTCACAGACATCATCTCATCATCTCCTGGTGATATCAGCCAAAGGCTTTTGGATACATCACCTCTTTACCCATCACCATAGTTGTCAAATGCAACGGTAGGAGGTGGTGGAGAGTTAATGGGGGAAGTGTGTGTGTGTGTGTGTGTGTGTGTGTGTGTGTGTGCGTGTGTGTAGGTGTGTGTGTATTTGCCTGTCCATTTGTGTGTGTCTAAAAGCAGGAGGCTGAGGGACTGAACGCTGTAAAAAGCCCAGCTGCTGTTTCTTGTCCCTGGTGATGGCTGTGTATTGGTTAGACCATTAATGATCCATCTTGGGAACGCTGGGCTCTACATAATTTATCAACTATACGATTTTTCATCCGCAAAATGAACTTGTTGTTTGGAGCTAGGAGGGAATCAGAGGAAGCATTAGTTGTTTTTTATTTTTATTTATTTGAATGCTTTGTCATTCCCCTGTGATATATTTCCCTGTCACGAATATAATATCTCTAAATGCCTAATTGGTTATGCTAAATTCTTGTGTTAGCTGTATTAGACAATGTGCATCCCAAGTATTATTTGTGATGTTATACTGTAGCTCAGGTACCATCTAAATAACATGCCTAGAGGTTTCATGCACAAATGGCTAAATTCAATATAGTCTTATTTGAATTGATCGTGTCTAAAACAGTCTGTGTCTTGTATATTTTATAGATGAGTTTGATGCCTCTGAAACATACTTCTAGAAAAGAGTCCGTCCCCTGAGTTTGATGCCTCTGAAACATACTTCTAGAAGAGAGTCCATCCCCTGAGTTTGATGCCTCTGAAACATACTTCTAGAAAATAGTCTGTCCCCTGAGTTTGATGCCTCTGAAACATACTTCTAGAAGAGAGTCCTTCCCCTGAGTTTGATGCCTCTGAAACATACTTCTAGAAAATAGTCTGTCCCCTGAGTTTGATGCCTCTGAAACATACTTCTAGAAGAGAGTCCATCCCCTGAGTTTGATGCCTCTGAAACATACTTCTAGAAGAGAGTCCATCCCCTGAGTTTGATGCCTCTGAAACATACTTCTAGAAAATAGTCTGTCCCCTGAGTTTGATGCCTCTGAAACATACTTCTAGAAGAGAGTCCTTCCCCTGAGTTTGATGCCTCTGAAACATACTTCTAGAAAATAGTCTGTCCCCTGAGTTTGATGCCTCTGAAACATACTTCTAGAAAATAGTCTGTCCCCTGAGTTTGATGCCTCTGAAACATACTTCTAGAAAATAGTCTGTTCCCTGAGTTTGATGCCTCTGAAACATACTTCTAGAAGAGAGTCCATCCCCTGAGTTTGATGCCTCTGAAACATACTTCTAGAAAATAGTCTGTCCCCTGAGTTTGATGCCTCTGAAACATACTTCTAGAAAATAGTCTGTTCCCTGAGTTTGATGCCTCTGAAACATACTTCTAGAAGAGAGTCCATCCCCTGAGTTTGATGCCTCTGAAACATACTTCTAGAAAATAGTCTGTCCCCCGAGTTTGATGCCTCTGAAACATACTTCTAGAAAATAGTCTGTTCCCTGAGTTTGATGACTCTGAAACATACTTCTAGAAGAGAGTCCATCCCCTGAGTTTGATGCCTCTGAAACATACTTCTAGAAAATAGTCTGTTCCCTGAGTTTGATGCCTCTGAAACATACTTCTAGAAGAGAGTCCATCCCCTGAGGTTGATGCCTCTGAAACATACTTCTAGAAGAGAGTCCATCCCCTGAGTTTGATGCCTCTGAAACATGCTCCTCTTTGTTCCCTTCTTTCTTACCAGTCAATGTTCATGGGACTTAAACCAATAGTAGAACTAGGTTACTTACAGTAGATGTCGTATCCACACTGGTTATATGGAAGATATTTTATGTTCAGTTTTTTTATTGAATCGTGTTCTCTCTCACCTTTTAAAAGTGTCAAGAAACCTAGATTTGCACGAATCGGAAAGTTGAAGTTGTGTTAATTAACAGCGTTGTACATTTTTAATGATTGCCTCAACATTTATAGATTTTGTTTTGCACAATAGCTGTTTTAAAAAATCCAATTTTTATCTGAATGTTATTTATGAACCGAAAAGATCAAAACAAGATTCGATCTCTTATGTTCTTCTTCTGTATCATATTGTAAACAAGTTGTATCATCAAAGACGTAGTCATACTGTGTAGAACAGAAATGGTAAATGTAGTGGGCGTAAAATTATTATTTTGCTTGTTGTTGTTGTTGTTTTCTTGTATTCTAGCTTAAATTATTCATCAAAACAAGAGAGACTTATCAACTCTGTTTATCTTTGTTTTTTTTCCAGATAACTGAGTCAGGCAAGGAGACGCTACCAGCATGGCTACACTGGAAGAGCAACATCCTACAGGGTCTACCACTGGAGGAGGACAAGGGTGTCCACTACATCGCCGTCTCCACATCAAACGGCAGTCAGGACATCTTCTCCATCGAGGTGCACCCAGAGGAACATGTGGACCCGATCCAGCTAGCCATTCAGTCAGCATCCAACAACGAGGTCAAGCCGTTTGTCTGCGGCACAGAGGAACCGGTGACTGTACTCACGGTGATTCTGGACGCCGACCTCACCAAGATGAGCTCCAGGCAGAGGGTCGAGCTGCTGGGCAAGATGAAGAAGTTCTCTGGCGTGGAGCTGCAGCACATGAAGATACTTCCCGTGGTCAACAACAGATTGTTCGATATGTCCGCCTTCATGGCCGGACCGGGAAATGCCAAAAAGGTGGTGGAGAACGGAGCCCTGTTATCCTGGAAGCTGGGCTGTTCCCTGGACCAGAGCAATGTCCCCAACATCAGCAGCGTCCAGGCGCCAGCGAAAGAAGGCACTATGTCTGCTCAACTGGGATACCCTGTGGTCGGTTGGCACATCGCCAACAAGAAGCCTCATATCCCCAAACGGGTGAGGCGCCAGCTCAACAATACCCCTACCCCGGTTCTTGTTGTGCTTCCCCCAACGTCTGTCGTCGAGCCCCCTGTTCGCATTGTACCCACCCTGTCGTCACCTGCTATTGCTGCCCCCACAGACAGCTCTGCCCCACCCATGAGAGGACCTGTGCCCTTGCCCATGAAGCCCACGATCCGTGTCAGAGACTCATATGCCCACACTCCCACTCAGGGTGCACCCCTGCCAACCAGAGTGATGGAGTCCACTAGTACCATCTCCATTGAACCCACTATGACCAGGCATACCGTTGTGGAAGCTACACCGACACTCCCTCCACCCACCACAGTTGCCACCAGAAAGCCAACCAAGAAACCAAAGAGACCGAAGACCACCCCGATGCCAAGGGAGTCCAAGACCACCACAGCCAAACCAGCCAGGCGCACCACCCCTTCGTCCATCGTGCCTGACCCGAGAAACGAGAAACCAGATCTCCGCAACCCCATCGATCAGGTCAATGCCTTCGTGGGCACATACTTTGAAGTGAAGATCCCATCCGATACGTTCTTTGACAAGGAGGACGGTACAACAGACAAACTAAGGTTGACCTTGAGGATGAACCACAACGAAGTTGTCGGTGATGACTCCTGGATACAGTTTAATAGCACAAGCCAGCTGCTATACGGTCTTCCAGACTCAAATCACGTTGGGAAGCATGAGTACTTCATGCAGGCCACCGATAAGGGTGGTCTGAACGCGATCGACGCCTTCGAGGTCCGTGTGAACCGCTGGGCATCCAACGATAAGTCCCCGGTCCTGTTCCAGGCCCGCTTACACGGAGAACCTCGCCTGGTGACCAATGACATCCACAAGAAGATTCTGCTCATCAAGAAGCTGGCGTACTCGTTCGGTGACCGCAACAGCAGCACGGTCACCCTGAGGAACATCACCAAGGGATCCATCGTGGTGGAGTGGACCAACAACAGCCTCCAGCAGAACCCTTGTCCCAAGGAGCAGATTCAGACCATGTCCAGGAGGATCTCTGATGCCCAGGGAAGGCCCTCCCAGACCTTCATCTCCGCCATGGAACCAGACTTCATACCCATCAGCATCAAGGTCAAAGGAACGGGTGCCTGCCGGAACTACATGTTTGTCCCGCCTGGTGAAATCACTATCCCTATCCCCCCAGCTGTCACGCCGGCACTGGGCACCGGACGCCAGAGCACAGATGACGTCTACCTCCACACGGTGATTCCGGCCGTGGTGGTGGCGGCCATCTTGCTGATCGCTGGCATCATCGCCATGATCTGCTACCGCAAGAAGCGCAAGGGCAAGCTGACCATCGAGGATCAGGCTACCTTCATCAAGAAGGGGGTGCCCATAATCTTCGCAGACGAGCTTGACGATTCCAAGCCGCCCCCGTCCTCCTCCATGCCGCTCATCCTGCAGGAGGAGAAACCCCCTCTTCCCCCACCGGAGTACCCTAACATGGCCAGTCCAGAGACCACCCCACTGAACCAGGACCTTCTGGGTGAGTACACGGCTCTGAGGGACGAGGACCCCAACGCGCCCCCCTACCAGCCCCCGCCCCCCTTCACCGCACCCATGGAAGGTAAAGGATCTCGTCCAAAGAACATGACCCCTTACAGATCCCCACCACCTTACGTGCCACCCTAAGGGTTTAGCAGGCTCCTCCAGAGAAGGAGGAGGGAAGCAGGGGGACTTGTAACGGTCTCAATCCAGTGTCTGTTTGGAAATAAGGGGTGGGAGGAGGAGTGGGAGGAGGAGGACAAAGTGGGAACAAACTTTGGATTTTGGGTTGGGAGGGTTATGGGGTGATCTGATTGAAGTTGAAGTTATTGGAAAGATGGGAGGGAGGGAGAACTAGATGTTAGCCGCGGCGACAGTAGCCACAAAAAGGACACTATTCAGTCTGTCATCTCATTGGCTACAGCAGAATGGCTAGTTTGGGAAGACACTCCCCTCTGGTCCCAGCGCTTTTTTTTTCTCTGTTTGAAACTTAATGGGCTTTTGTTTTAATTTAGTTATTTGGTTCTGTTTAGTTTATTTTTGGGGGGGGGGCTGACTTTAAACGACATGCTTAACAACACTCTTTTTATGTTATTTTATCTTGAATAATACAAGAAGATAATAAACAAACACACTGCAGGCATAAAATGTTTATAATAGAGAGAGAGAGAGAGAGAGAGAGAGAGAGAGAGAGAGTTCTATGAATAAAAACAAGAAACATCATAATCATGTGGATCTGCACCAGCCCTGCAGCTAGCCCTGAAGCTAGCCTGCAGCTAACCCTGCAGCTAGCCCTGCAGCTAACCCTACAGCTAGCCCTGCAGCTAGCCCTGCAGCTAGCCCTGCAGCTAACCCTACAGCTAGCCAGACAGACAACACAGTGGCTTGTCGGGCGGTGGGTCAGTGTTTCGAGTCAATAAGGTTTGCCTTTTAACACTAATTGTATATTTGTATCCTTATTCACACAATGTCTAGCCATGATGATCATAACAAAGTTGGCCTAAAAAATCATTAGAAATGTAAAACGTTCTGTTTGTTTTATTAATTTTATTTTTAAATCCATTTTAAATCCACTCTATATCTGGATGGTTCTGATAGATAGATAGATAGATAGATAGATAGATAGATAGATAGATAGATAGATAGATACAGGATCTCTCCCTCGATCAGAAAGAAACGGTAAACCAAGTAGGTAGACCCAGCCCAGTCAGGACTAAACAAGCAAACATTACCGTTAGCTAATGTTAGCACGTAGGGCAACCATGACAACTGTGATTCTACAACAGCCTGGCCCAGTTATTATCAGATGTGTAGTTTTGACTTGAAGCTCAAGGATTTTTACCTTGCCTGGGTATCTCGAAGCCACCCAAAATCATTCAGGAGGGAAATACAATATCCCCTTTTTATTATTATTATTATTTCAAATGGCTCCCTTATCCGAATATGATCATAACATTGACCATTTGAATGCCATGTTGCCTTTATGGTGATGCGATGTGTCTTCTGTATATAGCTATCGATCGGCCTGTTGAAATAATATTAAGTGTATTTATACTTCAAAAAATGTTTGTGTAAATCAGATATGGAAAAAGCCTCCTGCAGTTTATTTTAGACAAGGAGTAATTATTTTTTTATGTAGTGATGATTGTTCTCACAGTTTATGCGGGAAACAGTTCATTGCTGTTGAGAGTGATTTAGAAGGTCCTGAAAGGGATACAATCTTTATTCACAACTCAAAGGTCATTGTAAGACGAAGAGAGGTGATGGAGAGGAGAGGAGAGGAGAGGAGAGGAGAGGAGAGGAGAGGAGAGGAGAGGAGAGGAGAGGAGAGGAGAGGAGAGGAGAGGAGAGGAGAGGAGAGGAGAGGAGAGGAGAGGAGAGGAGAGGAGAGGAGAGGAGAGGAGAGGAGAGGAGAGGAGAGATCTGAAGAACAAGATCACCAGAAAACACTGAACAAAATGGTGGATAAAATCTCTATCTAATTTTTTTACAAAGTTTTTGATACAGCCTCAAATTGTAAAAAAAAAATAGAGAAATAAATAAATAGTGTATTGCAATTCGTTCAATCTTAGCGTAGATAATTGATTCTTCAATATGTACCTTTTCTCATGGGTCACCTATTTCAAGTGATTTTTTTCGTTGTTGACATATTATCAAATGTATTATCATGTTTTTCCCCAAGGAGTTTTGACTTTGAAAGTGACCCTTTGCAATAATGTAAGGTAATGTCCGGTGGAGGTGAGTGGTCAATGCAGGTTAGATGAGTGTACTACCAAAATGAGTGGTGATGAGAAAACCCACATAATGATGATGTACACGCATAATGATGATGATGATGATGTACACACATAATAATGATGTACACGCATAATGATGATGATGATGTACACGCATAATGATGATGATGTACCCACATAATGATGATGATGTACCCGCATAATGATGATGATGTACACGCATAATGATGATGATGATGTACACACATAATGATGATGTACACGCATAATGTTGATGATGTACACACATAATGATGATGATGATGTACACACATAATGATGATGTACACGCATAATGATGATGTACACGCATAATTTTGATGATGTACACGCATAATGATGATGATGTACCCGCATAATGATGATGATGTACACGCATAATGATGATGATGTTCCTCCCCCCCAAAAAGAGGATGATGATGTATCCATATGTAGTTCGTTTTTTGCAAGATACCAAGTGTTGCTTTTTTAGTGTGCATATATCATGAAAGCCAGTCTCCGTCTATCTACAGTATGTCCAGACAATTCGTCCTTCTTCACACGTTTGAAATTATAATCCTCTGTACAATTATCGGAGGGGGATCATGATGTGTTACACTGGCACACTGCTGCTGCCATACCTTATAATATATAGCTTTATTTTTAGTGATGAGCTTCGGTTATAATCGGTTTTCTAATGCTTTCACTTACCCCTTGATGAGTCTACATGTCAATGTCAACAGAGGTTTCCGTAAAAATGTGTATCCATCATAGAGTTAGTTAGAGGACTCATCTTTGTATCTGTCCAATTACGGCATCTATGATAGCACAATTTTCATGCAAAAAAATTGGTTATATCCATGATGAGTTCTCTAACCATCTCTATGGGGTCCATCTGTCAGGTCTGACTGTCAGCCCTTTGAGACAATGACTCCTGTCACTACAGCTGGATAATAGTCGACTAAACTGGTTTTATTAATCTGACTAGATAAACATTTAATCTGGAAGCATGTTGTAAATCTCCTTTCCATCACACTCACCATGATATACAGACACAGTATCTTATTGGGTTAATATGTAAATAACTTCCTGATACCTCCTCTGCGTCTCCACACATCATCTAGTCATTTCTGATTTTAGAAGGAAAACTGGTAGGTTTATATTGGTAGGTCCCAATTAGAGTTGGTAGTTACTAAAAGACAGAAAGGCGTAGTTTCTGATGACAGTTACAGACACTGATGCAGATTTTTGATTGAGATTCATAGATATGTAGACACTACAAGGACATTTTCTTTCAGGCCTTTGTTTGTTTGTTTGTATATATATATATATATATATATATATATATATATATATATATATGTATATGTATATGTGTGTGTGTGTGTGTGTGGCGTAGTCCTTCAGCATTAAGGTCACTAGACTAGCAAAGAATCAGGTTTAGTTATACTGAGTGAAATCTTATCCGTAACACAAATAAGCGTACATCTCCATTTGATTCCACAATTAAGAGGATATGATGGCCTGATTTATGTGAAAGCTTAACGGAGAAAACAACCAAAGATGTAAAAAAAGGTGAAATTTAGCAGTCATTCACTACAACTTGTTCAAATGCCTTGTTGACAGAATATCTTTAAACTGTCGGTTACATTTCAGTATTTCAGATACATTTCAGATGTTAGCAACAGTATTGCAAAGGATATGGATTCAACAAAGACACATTGTTCTTTTAGATTAGAACCCGATAGCTGTCCTGAGGGACACGTTTTGTTTAAGCCGAGCGAGGAGTACACTCCAACCAATTAGGTTCGATAACGATTACAGATTAGCTGCCTTTCGGTTTAGGTACGGTTCTTGGACCATAGAAAGGAATGATCATATCATAATGTCATCTGTATTATACTATTGTTCTGTTGATCTTTCATCGGCTTCCATTTTGGATTCTACTTTTGTCAGCTTCCATTTCTGCCAATTGGAAATTGAGGGATTGGCGTGTCAAATCAAATCAGCCTTAAATGCATTTCTTATTCATACACAGCACTGACTGAAAGCTTCCTATGCTCTGAGGGGCAGATTGTACTATATTTTGTTGTTCGCTAAAGAGGAATATGTAGTCTTGATTTAGTTTTTACATTCATGAGTAAATGAGTCCTTACAACTGGAATGGTAATGGTAATAATAATTAGTAATAGTATTGATGATGATTATAATAATATGTTTATTGGTTTCAGGGGGAACTTCTCTACTGTGTTTTGTCCTTCATTTTCATATGTCATTTTGTTAATGAAATACTTGTTTTCCCACCACCTTCCTAATACCAATAAGGGATGTCTCTGGTTCGCTAAACAAAATGGTTGCCAAACTACAGCGCAGTGAAAAGCAATGGGTTTGACTTAAAACAAGTTGGCATATAATCAGACACACATTCAATTAACATGCTTCAAAACAAGAGGGAAGATGGACTGATAAGTAATAAATAAATACACAGAGATGAAATGCAAAGAGAGTCAGAAAACCTGACCATTGTCCTTGACCGCAGGGAACTCACAACCTAGAAAAGAGGGTCGTTCTTACGTATGAATATTTGAGTAAAGAATGCATGGTTAAAAAATAATAATAATTTTTTGTATTATTCTGTGTTTTACTAGCATTGTATTGTTTTATGACACTAGACACTGTATGTTGAAATGTTGTATTAAAAAATGTACCAAAAAAAACCCAAAGTGTTCCCATTCAACTTATTACTGTGACTTTCCATCTCGTCGGTTGCTCTTCTACCGTCATTAATGTTCCTTGACACTCTTCTTCTTCTCTCCGTTCGGTACAAGGCTCACGACACACATGTATCTTAACTGCATGCAGGGTAGCTGGGGCAACAGGTGGTTAGAGTGGTTAGAGTGTTGGACTTCTAACCGGAAGGTTGCAAGTTCAAATCCCCAAGCTGACAAGCTGTCATTCTGCCCCTGAACAAGGAAGTTGTTCCTAGACTGTTTCCTAGTTAAATAAAGGTAAAAAAAAAAAGCTTTTGATACTCGGGAACTATCAGTCCATCCTTTAATAACCAACACCCATTATTGAACCCAAGACACTGTAGACGCAGCAGTATTTGTCGGGTTTTCGTGTTGTCCAGACATCCCTCTAAGCTACCTTTTTAGAGCTAACATATTAGGAATTAGAAGGATTCATTTTCTCAAACTGTGACATTGCACAGAGGGTTGTGTGGGCAAGGTGACGGTGTCTTTCAACCTGAAAAGACGAGGAATATGTATGAAGATAAAAGATGATGCCGTCTCTAACTGACAGTAAACCTTGACATTGATTTTGACTGTTTGACAGCATTGTCTAGCAGCATAGAATAATGTTTATTTTTTAACAATGTTTTTTGTTCTGCTCTTGAGTAGTACCCTATCAACACTATTCTATACCCTTGTAGTAGTACCCTATCAACACTATTCTATACCCTTGTAGTGGTACCCTATCAACACTATTCTATACCCTTGTAGTAGTACCCTATCAACACTATTCTATACCCTTGTAGTAGTACCCTATCAACACTATTCTATACCCTTGTAGTGGTACCCTATCAACACTATTATATACCCTTGTAGTAGTACCCTATCAACACTATTATATACCCTTGTAGTAGTACCCTATCAACACTATTATATACCCTTGTAGTAGTACCCTATCAACACTATTATATACCCTTGTAGTGGTACCCTATCAACACTATTATATACCCTTGTAGTAGTACCCTATCAACACTATTCTATACCCTTGTAGTGGTCCCCTAACAACACTATTATATACCCTTGTAGTGGTACCCTATCAACACTATTATATACCCTTGTAGTGGTACCCTATCAACACTATTATATACCCTTGTAGTGGTACCCTATCAACACTATTCTATACCCTTGTAGTGGTACCCTATCAACACTATTCTATAGCCTTGTAGTAGTACCCTATCAACACTATTCTATACCCTTGTAGTGGTACCCTATCAACACTATTATATACCCTTGTAGTAGTACCCTATCAACACTATTATATACCCTTGTAGTAGTACCCTATCAACACTATTATATACCCTTGTAGTGGTACCCTATCAACACTATTATATACCCTTGTAGTGGTACCCTATCAACACTATTATATACCCTTGTAGTAGTACCCTATCAACACTATTATATACCCTTGTAGTGGTACCCTATCAACACTATTATATACCCTTGTAGTAGTACCCTATCAACACTATTATATACCCTTGTAGTGGTACCCTATCAACACTATTCTATAGCCTTGTAGTGGTACCCTATCAACACTATTATATACCCTTGTAGTGGTACCCTATCAACACTATTATATACCCTTGTAGTAGTACCCTATCAACACTATTCTATACCCTTGTAGTGGTACCCTATCAACACTATTCTATAGCCTTGTAGTAGTACCCTATCAACACTATTCTATACCCTTGTAGTGGTACCCTATCAACACTATTATATACCCTTGTAGTAGTACCCTATCAACACTATTATATACCCTTGTAGTAGTACCCTATCAACACTATTATATACCCTTGTAGTGGTACCCTATCAACACTATTATATACCCTTGTAGTGGTACCCTATCAACACTATTATATACCCTTGTAGTAGTACCCTATCAACACTATTATATACCCTTGTAGTGGTACCCTATCAACACTATTATATACCCTTGTAGTAGTACCCTATCAACACTATTATATACCCTTGTAGTGGTACCCTATCAACACTATTCTATAGCCTTGTAGTGGTACCCTATCAACACTATTATATACCCTTGTAGTGGTACCCTATCAACACTATTATATACCCTTGTAGTAGTACCCTATCAACACTATTATATACCCTTGTAGTGGTACCCTATCAACACTATTCTATAGCCTTGTAGTGGTACCCTATCAACACTATTATATACCCTTGTAGTGGTACCCTATCAACACTATTATATACCCTTGTAGTGGTACCCTATCAACACTATTCTATAGCCTTGTAGTGGTACCCTATCAACACTATTATATACCCTTGTAGTGGTACCCTATCAACACTATTCTATAGCCTTGTAGTGGTACCCTATCAACACTATTCTATACCCTTGTAGTGGTACCCTATCAACACTATTCTATACCCTTGTAGTGGTACCCTATCAACACTATTATATACCCTTGTAGTAGTACCCTATCAACACTATTCTATAGCCTTGTAGTGGTACCCTATCAACACTATTCTATACCCTTGTAGTGGTACCCTATCAACACTATTCTATACCCTTGTAGTGGTACCCTATCAACACTATTCTATACCCTTGTAGTGGTACCCTATCAACACTATTATATACCCTTGTAGTAGTACCCTATCAACACTATTATATACCCTTGTAGTAGTACCCTATCAACACTATTCTATAGCCTTGTAGTGGTACCCTATCAACACTATTATATACCCTTGTAGTAGTACCCTATCAACACTATTATATACCCTTGTAGTGGTACCCTATCAACACTATTATCTACCCTTGTAGTAGTACCCCATCAACACTATTATATACCCTTGTAGTGGTACCCTATCAACACTATTATATACCCTTGTAGTAGTACCCTATCAACACTATTATATACCCTTGTAGTGGTACCCTATCAACACTATTCTATAGCCTTGTAGTGGTACCCTATCAACACTATTATATACCCTTGTAGTGGTACCCTATCAACACTATTATATACCCTTGTAGTAGTACCCTATCAACACTATTATATACCCTTGTAGTGGTACCCTATCAACACTATTCTATAGCCTTGTAGTGGTACCCTATCAACACTATTATATACCCTTGTAGTGGTACCCTATCAACACTATTATATACCCTTGTAGTGGTACCCTATCAACACTATTCTATAGCCTTGTAGTGGTACCCTATCAACACTATTATATACCCTTGTAGTGGTACCCTATCAACACTATTCTATAGCCTTGTAGTGGTACCCTATCAACACTATTCTATACCCTTGTAGTGGTACCCTATCAACACTATTCTATACCCTTGTAGTGGTACCCTATCAACACTATTATATACCCTTGTAGTAGTACCCTATCAACACTATTATATACCCTTGTAGTGGTACCCTATCAACACTATTATATACCCTTGTAGTGGTACCCTATCAACACTATTATATACCCTTGTAGTGGTACCCTATCAACACTATTATATACCCTTGTAGTAGTACCCTATCAACACTATTATATACCCTTGTAGTGGTACCCTATCAACACTATTATATACCCTTGTAGTAGTACCCTATCAACACTATTATATACCCTTGTAGTGGTACCCTATCAACACTATTATATACCCTTGTAGTAGTACCCTATCAACACTATTATATACCCTTGTAGTGGTACCCTATCAACACTATTCTATACCCTTGTAGTGGTACCCTATCAACACTATTATATACCCTTGTAGTAGTACCCTATCAACACTATTATATACCCTTGTAGTGGTACCCTATCAACACTATTATATACCCTTGTAGTGGTACCCTATCAACACTATTATATACCCTTGTAGTGGTACCCTATCAACACTATTATATACCCTTGTAGTGGTACCCTATCAACACTATTATATACCCTTGTAGTGGTACCCTATCAACACTATTATATACCCTTGTAGTAGTACCCTATCAACACTATTATATACCCTTGTAGTGGTACCCTATCAACACTATTCTATACCCTTGTAGTGGTACCCTATCAACACTATTATATACCCTTGTAGTAGTACCCTATCAACACTATTATATACCCGTGTAGTGGTACCCTATCAACACTATTCTATACCCTTGTAGTAGTACCCTATCAACACTATTATATACCCTTGTAGTAGTACCCTATCAACACTATTATATACCCTTGTAGTGGTACCCTATCAACACTATTCTATACCCTTGTAGTGGTACCCTATCAACACTATTCTATACCCTTGTAGTGGTCCCCTAACAACACTATTATATACCCTTGTAGTGGTCCCCTATCAACACTATTATATACCCTTGTAGTGGTACCCTATCAACACTATTATATACCCTTGTAGTGGTACCCTAACAACACTATTATATACCCTTGTAGTGGTCCCCTATCAACACTATTATATACCCTTGTAGTGGTACCCTATCAACACTATTATATACCCTTGTAGTGGTACCCTATCAACACTATTATATACCCTTGTAGTGGTACCCTATCAACACTATTCTATACCCTTGTAGTGGTACCCTATCAACACTATTATATACCCTTGTAGTAGTACCCTATCAACACTATTATATACCCTTGTAGTGGTACCCTATCAACACTATTATATACCCTTGTAGTGGTACCCTATCAACACTATTATATACCCTTGTAGTGGTACCCTATCAACACTATTATATACCCTTGTAGTGGTACCCTATCAACACTATTATATACCCTTGTAGTGGTACCCTATCAACACTATTATATACCCTTGTAGTAGTACCCTATCAACACTATTATATACCCTTGTAGTGGTACCCTATCAACACTATTCTATACCCTTGTAGTGGTACCCTATCAACACTATTATATACCCTTGTAGTAGTACCCTATCAACACTATTATATACCCTTGTAGTGGTACCCTATCAACACTATTCTATACCCTTGTAGTAGTACCCTATCAACACTATAATATACCCTTGTAGTAGTACCCTATCAACACTATTATATACCCTTGTAGTGGTACCCTATCAACACTATTCTATACCCTTGTAGTGGTACCCTATCAACACTATTCTATACCCTTGTAGTGGTCCCCTAACAACACTATTATATACCCTTGTAGTGGTCCCCTATCAACACTATTATATACCCTTGTAGTGGTACCCTATCAACACTATTATATACCCTTGTAGTGGTACCCTAACAACACTATTATATACCCTTGTAGTGGTCCCCTATCAACACTATTATATACCCTTGTAGTGGTACCCTATCAACACTATTATATACCCTTGTAGTGGTACCCTATCAACACTATTATATACCCTTGTAGTGGTACCCTATCAACACTATTATATACCCTTGTAGTGGTACCCTATCAACACTATTATATACCCTTGTAGTGGTACCCTATCAACACTATTATATACCCTTGTAGTAGTACCCTATCAACACTATTATATACCCTTGTAGTGGTCCCCTAACAACACTATTCTATACCCTTGTAGTGGTACCCTATCAACACTATTATATACCCTTGTAGTGGTCCCCTATCAACACTATTCTATAGCCTTGTAGTGGTACCCTATCAACACTATTCTATAGCCTTGTAGTGGTACCCTATCAACACTATTATATACCCTTGTAGTGGTACCCTATCAACACTATTCTATAGCCTTGTAGTGGTACCCTAACAACACTATTATATACCCTTGTAGTGGTACCCTATCAACACTATTATATACCCTTGTAGTGGTACCCTATCAACACTATTATATACCCTTGTAGTGGTACCCTATCAACACTATTCTATACCCTTGTAGTGGTACCCTATCAACACTATTCTATACCCTTGTAGTGGTACCCTATCAACACTATTCTATAGCCTTGTAGTGGTACCCTATCAACACTATTCTATACCCTTGTAGTGGTCCCCTAACAACACTATTCTATACCCTTGTAGTGGTCCCCTAACAACACTTATTCTATACCCTTGTAGTGGTACCCTATCAACACTATTCTATAGCCTTGTAGTGGTACCCTATCAACACTATTCTATAGCCTTGTAGTGGTACCCTAACAACACTATTCTATAGCCTTGTAGTGGTCCCCTAACAACACTATTCTATACCCTTGTAGTGGTCCCCTAACAACACTATTATATACCCTTGTAGTGGTCCCCTAACAACACTTATTCTATACCCTTGTAGTGGTACCCTATCAACACTATTCTATAGCCTTGTAGTGGTACCCTATCAACACTATTCTATACCCTTGTAGTGGTACCCTAACAACACTTATTCTATACCCTTGTAGTGGTACCCTATCAACACTATTCTATAGCCTTGTAGTGGTACCCTATCAACACTATTCTATAGCCTTGTAGTGGTACCCTAACAACACTATTCTATAGCCTTGTAGTGGTCCCCTAACAACACTATTCTATACCCTTGTAGTGGTCCCCTAACAACACTATTCGATACCCTTGTAGTGGTCCCCTAACAACACTATTCTATACCCTTGTAGTGGTCCCCTAACAACACTATTCTATACCCTTGTAGTGGTCCCCTAACAACACTATTCGATACCCTTGTAGTGGTCCCCTAACAACACTCTATATTAAATATGTCTTTCCGTGATTCCTTGCATCCCATCTCCTCGCCTCCTTCGCCACCATATTGGTGGAGGAAGTCCAAGGTCCCTCCCTTCTGGACTTGTCCAATGCATTTTGAGAGGGCGACAGGGCGTAAGGGATGTGTGGAATCTGAGAAAGATGAATTTACTGTATAAATAGCCAGGGATCCTATAAACTCTGTTACAAACCAATATTCTATTGCACATCACACTGACAGATAATATGTCTTGCGTCCCAAATGGCACCTTATTCCCTATATAGCGCATTACATTTTGTCTAAGGGCTCTGGTCTAAAGTAGTGCTCTGTATAGGGAGTAGGGTGTCATTTATTGTTCATCCAGAATAGACTGAGAACCGAAGACGTCCCCTTGGAGTGTAACGATGCTATGTGTGTCTTATCAATTCACACCTTAAACACACACACTTCCCAGACACCTCACACACACACACACACACACACACACACACACACACACACACCTCCCAGACACCTCACACACATACACACACGCACACTGTGAGGTCTACTACACCTGTTGTATTCAGCATTTCACTGTAAGGTCTATTACACCTGTTGGTTAAGAGCTTGTGAGTCAGCATTTCACTGTAAGGTCTACACCTGTTGTATTCAGCATTTCACTGTAAGGTCTACACCTGTTGTATTCAGCATTTCACTGTAAGGTCTACACCTGTTGTATTCAGCATTTCACTGTAAGGTCTATTACACCTGTTGGTTAAGAGCTTGTGAGTCAGCATTTCACTGTAAGGTCTACACCTGTTGTATTCAGCATGTCACTGTAAGGTCTACACCTGTTGTATTCAGCATTTCACTGTAAGGTCTACTACACCTGTTGTAGTCAGCATTTCACTGTAAGGTCTACTACACCTGTTGTATTCAGCATTTCACTGTAAGGTCTACTACAACTGTTGTATTCAGCATTTCACTGTAAGGTCTACACCTGTTGTATTCAGCATTTCACTGTAAGGTCTACTGCACCTGTTGTATTCAGCATTTCACTGTAAGGTCTACTACACCTGTTGTATTCGACACATGTGACTAATAAAGTTTGATTTCATTTATAATAAGATAGAGACTTCACAGGTGAATTGCACTTGGTAACATCCCAAATGACACCCTAATCCCTTTATAGTGCACAACTTTCGACCAGGGCCTATAGAGGGCCCATAGAGCTCTGGTCAAAAGTAGTGCACTACTTATGGGATTCCCTATTGGCCCTGGTCAAAAGTAGTGCACTACTTATGGGATTCCCTATTGGCCCTGGTCAAAAGTAGTGCACTACTTATGGGATTCCCTATTGGCCCTGGTCAAAAGTAGTGCACTACCTATGGGATTCCCTATTGGCCCTGGTCAAAAGTAGTGCACTACCAATGGGATTCCCTATTGGCCCTGGTCAAAAGTAGTGCACTACCTATGGGATTCCCTATTGGCCCTGGTCAAAAGTAGTGCACTACCTATGGGATTCCCTATTGGCCCTGGTCAAAAGTAGTGCACTACCTATGGGATTCCCTATTGGCCCTGGTCAAAAGTAGTGCACTACCTATGTGATTCCCTATTGGCCCTGGTCAAAAGTAGTGCACTACCTATGGGATTCCCTATTGGCCCTGGTCAAAAGTAGTGCACTACCTATGGGATTCCCTATTGGCCCTGGTCAAAAGTAGTGCACTACCTATGGGATTCCCTATTGGCTCTGGTCAAAAGTAGTGCACTACCTATGGGATTCCCTATTGGCCCTGGTCAAAAGTAGTGCACTACCTATGGGATTCCCTATTGGCCCTGGTCAAAAGTAGTGCACTACCAATGGGATTCCCTATTGGCCCTGGTCAAAAGTAGTGCACTACCTATGGGATTCCCTATTGGCCCTGGTCAAAAGTAGTGCACTACCTATGGGATTCCCTATTGGCCCTGGTCAAAAGTAGTGCACTACCTATGGGATTCCCTATTGGCCCTGGTCAAAAGTAGTGCACTACCTATGTGATTCCCTATTGGCCCTGGTCAAAAGTAGTGCACTACCTATGGGATTCCCTATTGGCCCTGGTCAAAAGTAGTGCACTACCTATGGGATTCCCTATTGGCCCTGGTCAAAAGTAGTGCACTACCTATGGGATTCCCTATTGGCTCTGGTCAAAAGTAGTGCACTACCTATGGGATTCCCTATTGGCCCTGGTCAAAAGTAGTGCACTACCTATGGGATTCCCTATTGGCCCTGGTCAAAAGTAGTGCACTACCTATGGGATTCCCTATTGGCCCTGGTCAAAAGTAGTGCACTACCTATGGGATTCCCTATTGGCCCTGGTCAAAAGTAGTGCACTACTTATGGGATTCCCTATGGGCTCTGGTCAAAAGTAGTGCACTACCTATGGGATTCCCTATTGGTCCTGGTCAAAAGTAGGGCACTATAAAGGGAATAGGGTGCCTTTTTTTTTTAATGTGTGTAAACAGCAATAACAGTTATTTTCCATGATATGTTTGCCACATTCTCCCTATACTGGGATGAGTTGACTATGCTCTACTATGCCCTATTTCAAACCCAGTTCACTTTGGTTCCTAGAGGTTGGTCTATCCTACAGGAAAATAATCCTGCAGCAACGGGAAACGTGAATTATTGTGCGAATTATAATGATACATTTTTCATAAGGGGGAGAAAATAAAAGTGTAAATGACGATCCTTTATAAACTTCACACACTACAAGTTTTTACAGTTCCTGCATTGCAAAAAAGTTCTGCAACATGGTGATCAAATTAAGATTCTACATCTGTAGTAGGAGGTATTACAACGTGAAAAGTACTACAGTAATACAGATATCCCTTTCCTTGTTCTACATCTATGCTGTCAATAAAGCTTGATTCGCTGTGAAAAAAAGATGAACAATAAAATTGGTTAATATATTTGGCATTGGTGCAGTAAGCTATTTTGCTCTCATTTGTAAACTATATTTAATATACCGTATGTTAAATTATCAGTATTAGGTTGTGGTGGTGACGAATGATCAAATAGGTATTTTTTTATTGCCTCGCCTGGACTGACACACACACACGTCACAGACTAATTATTATGATTGAGCTGTGTGTTGAAGCATTTCAATTTGAATTGTATGTGAGCAGAATGTCTATACTGACTATAATGTGCATTGGCTTTCTGTCCCTCCTTAGACACTGTCTCTGTGTAGCTAGACTGAGAGGCCCAAAGAAAGGCACTGCTATTTGTTTAGATAACATTGTATGTTTCTTTCACACCTAAATGGAGATGCAGTGAAAATCATGTCGAGAACGTGACAAGGGAAGCGGCACAGAAATTATTTCACATGTAAAATGATTAGATTTTCACTTCTCATCTCTTTCCTTTCATGCCACTTTAATAACATGAGAATAGGCTACCGCAGAGGTTGGTGAAATGTGTACAGGGAAAGTCATTGACAGAGCTCAAAACGTTAGAGAGAGAGAGAGAGCACTGTCATCACCCGATCTCTCTCAAGATCTTTTCAGCATATCCTCTTTCACCTTGGCTCTCATAAAGGACAATATCGTGTCGTCAGTCAGTGAAACAGTCATTTGGTCAGTGAAACAGTCAGTCAGTCAGTCAGTGAAACAGTCAGTCAGTCAATGAAACAGTCAGTCAGTCAGCGAAACAGTAATTTGGTCAGTGAAACAGTCAGCCAGTCAGTGAAACAGTCAGTCAGTCAGTCAGTCAATGAAACAGTCATTCAGTCAGTGAAACAGTCAGTCAGTCAGTGAAACAGTCAGTCAGTCAGTGAAACAGTCATTCAGTCAATGAAACAGTCATTCGGTCATTGAAACAATAGGTCAGTGAAACAGTCAGTCAGTGAAACAGTCAAACAGTCGGTCAGTCAGTGAAACAGTCAGTCACACTGAGATGTCCTTGACCTAGGGCAGTCTTAAGAGAGAGAGAGAGAGAGAGGGAGGGAAGTGGTTTTAAGCAGCCTGTCCATCAGTAACTCACTGGACAGGAGAGTGTCTGTGACGGCTGGGGGTCCTATGTGCTAAAATGAGAGAGAGAAAAAAGATTCCCATGCCAATAAAGCCCTTTAAATTTGAATTTAATTGAAGGAGACAACAGGCCACAGAAAGTTGCCACATTGTGTTTGAAGGAGAGAGTGGTATAAAGAAGTCATTGTAGACTTGGCAGATATTATCTTCAAGGTCTTGACACCTCCCTGTTGTTCCCATGTTCCGGTCCCCCTCCCATCTCCTCCTCCTCCTCCTTCCTCCTTTTGAACTAAGTTACATTGTTTTTATACAATCCCAGCATCCCAAATGGCACCCTCTTCCCTATTTATAGAGGAAATAGTATGGAGTGCCATTTAGGATGCAGTTATTATCATCCCTGGCTTCCCATTAGCTGATTCATCCTGTCTCTCCTCCCATGTACCTTTTCCCCAGGTCCTTGTTGTTATTAAAAGATAATGTGTTCTTAGTTAGTTACCAAATAAATAAAGGGTTCATAATGGATACCATTCTTTTTCAGATACACATAACAAATATATCAAACTCAACATGTAAAGTGTTGGTCCCATGTTTCATGAGCTGAAATAAAAGATCCCAGAAATGTTCTGTACGCACAATAAGCTTATTTGTTTCTAATGTTGTGCACACGTTTGTTTACATCCCTGTTAGTGAGCATTTCTCCCTTGCCAATGATAATCCATCCACCTGACAGGTGTGGCATATCAAGAAGCTGACTAAACAGCATGGTCATTACACAGGTGCACCTTGTGCTGGGGACAATAAAAGGCCACTCTAAAATTAGCAGTTTTGTAACACAACACAATGCCACAGATGTCTCAATTTTGAGGGTGCATGCAATTGGCATGCTGACGGCAGGAATGTCCACCAGAGCTGTTTCTCTACCATAAGCCGCCTCCAATGTCATTCTGGAGAATTTTGCAGTACTTCCACCCGGCCACACAACCACAGACTACGTGTATTGTGTTGTGTGGGCGAGCGGTTTGCTAATGTCAACGTTGTGAACAGAGTGCCCCATGGTGGCGGTGGGGTCATGGTATGGGCAGGCATACGGACATCGAACACAATTGCATTTTATTGATGACAATTTGAATGCACAAAAAACCCATGATGAGATCCTGAGGCCCACTCTGACCAACATATGCATCTGTATTTACAGTTATGTGAAATCCATAGATTAGGGCCTAAATGAATTTATAGTGAGCTAATGCATGTACACACTACATGATCAAGAGTATGTGGACACGTGCTCGTATAACATCTCATTCCAAAATCATGGACATTTGGATTTGTTCCCCTCTTTGCTGCTATAACAGCCTCCCCTCTTCTGGGAAGACATTCCACTAGATGTTGGAACATTGCTGCAGGGACTTGGTTCCATTCAGCCACAAGAGCATTAGTGAGGTCGGGCATTGATGTTGGGGGATTAGGCCTGGGTCGCAGTCGGCATTCCAATTAATCCCAAAGGTGTTCGATGGGGTTGAGGTCAGGGCTCTGGGCAGGCCAGTCAAGTTCTTCCACACTGACCTCGACAAACCATTTCTGTATGGACCTTGCTTTGTGTATGGGGGCATTGTCATGCTGAAATAGGATAGGGCCTTCCCCAAATTGTTGCCACAAAGTTGAAATCACAGAATCGTCTAGAATGACATATGTTGGAGCGTTAAGCGTTAAGATTTCACTGGAACTAAGGGGCCTAGACCGAACAATGAAAAACAGCCCCAGACCAATATTCCTCCTCCACCAAACTTTATAGTTGACACTAAGCATTGGGTCAGGTAGCGTTCTCCTGGTATCCGCCAAAGCCAGATTCGTCCGTCGAACTGCCAGACGGTGAACCACCGTGATTCATCACTCCAGAGAACGCGTTTCCACTGCTCCAGAGTCCAATGGCAGCAAGCTTTACACCCCTCCAGCCGACGCTTGTCATTGCGCATGGTGATCTTAGGCTTGTGTGCGGCTGCTCGGCCATGGAAACCCATTTCATGAAGATCCTGACAAACAGTCATTGTGCTGACGTTGCTTCCAGAGGCATTTTGGAACTTTTTAGTGAATGTTTCAACCGAGGACAGACAATGTTTACATGCTTCAGCACTCAGCGGTCCCATTCGGTGAGCTTGTGTGGCCTACCACTGCACAGCTGAGCCGTTGTTGCTCCTAGATGTTTCCACTTACAGTTGACCGCAGCAACTGTAGCAGCGCAAACATTTGACAAACTGACTTGTTGGAAAGGTGGCATCCTATGACGGTGCCACGTTGAAAGTCATTGAGCTTGTCAGTAAGGCCATTCTACTCCCATTATACTTTGTCTATGGAGTTCGCATGGCCGCTTGCTCTATTTTATACACATGTCAGCAACGGGTTTGGTTGAAATAGCCGAATCCACTAATTTGAAAGGATGTCCACATACTTTTGTACATATAGTGTACCTTTCATAATATTTCCCCTTAATGTTATTAGCCTACCTCCTCTTTCTCTCTCAAGATTGCAGCATGTCAAATTGTTTGTCTGTGACCAGTAGTTTTTAACCTATTCATTTACGTTGGAGAAAATCTATACTTTCCTTGTTAGGGCAACAACCTCTTCCTCAACATGATCAAGACAAAGCAGATGACGGTGGACTACAGGAAAAAGAGGACAGAGCATTCCCCCATTCTCATTGAGGGGGCTGCAGTGGAGCAGGTCGAGAGATTCAACTTCCTAACTAACATGGTCCAAGCACACCAAGACAGTCGTGAAGAGGGCTTGACAAAACCTATTCCCCCTCAGGAGACTGAAAAGATTTACCATGGGTGCTCAGATCCTCAAAAGGTTCTACTGCTGCACCATCGAGAGCATCTGGTTGCTTCACTGCCTGGTATAGCAACTGCTCGGCCTCTGACCGCAAGGCACTACAGAGGGTAGTGCGAATGGCCCAGTACATCACTGAGGTCCAGCTTCCTGCCATCCAGGACCTCTATACCAGGCGGTGTCAGAGGAAGGTCCTAACAATTGTCAAAGACTCCAGCCACCCCAGTCTTAGACTGTTCTCTTTGCTACCGCAAGCAGTACCGGAGCACCAAGTTTAGGTCCAAGAGGCTTCTAAACAGCTTCTACCCCCAACACATAAGACTCCTGAACATTTAGTCAAATAGCTACCCAGACTATTTGCAGTGCCACATTGACTCTATACCTGTACCCCCCCTGTATATAGTCTCGTTATTGTTATTTCACTGCTGCTCTTTAATTACTTGTTACTTCTTCGTTTATTCTTAGCTCAATCTCTTTTTAACTGCTTTGTTGGTTAAGGGCTTGTAAGTCAGCATTTCACTGTAAGGTCTACTACACCTGTTGGTTAAGGGCTTGTAAGTCAGCATTTCACTGTAAGGTTTACTACACCTGTTGGTTAAGGGCTTGTGAATCAGCATTTCACTGTAAGGTCTACTACACCTGTTGGTTAGGGGCTTGTAAGTAAGCATTTCACTGTAAGGTTTTATTTGGCGCATGTGACCAATAATATTTGATTTGATTTAGTGCAAACTATTTAATTTTACTAGTGTAAAGATTGTGGGTCTCCCTCAACTCAGGTAAAAAAAATATATGTATATATTGCTATTTTCACTTCCCTACTCAAAGTTTACCAAAGTAACCCTCTTAGGTCTCTCTTTATGTAATGTTGGGTTGTCTCTCTTGCCGTGATGTGTGTTTTGTCCTATATTTAAATATGTTTGAATCCCAGTCCCCGCAGGAGGCCTTTTGCCTTTTGGTAGGCCGTCATTATAAATAAGAATTTGTTCTTAACTGACTCCGCTAGTTAAATAAAGGTTCAATTAAAAAACTAACATTTGAAAACTTCTCTCTTTGGCTGACCTGGGCTCTATCCTCTGCTTTCCCTCCGTGGAGTCCAAGCTGCTCCTCTTCACCTGGCTGCTCCAATCCCCAACCAGTTCTCTCAATCAACCCACATCTCCAATCTACTCATAAAAAAAACACTCACGTACAGACTCATACATACACACAGTCCATCTCTCCCCTTACCTTTCTTGGCCTCTATTTCTTACATCTTCTCAGAAAAAAATGACAATTTTCGTGGTATTGTTTTGCGCACCGACTTTACTGAACTCTGGAGAAAACTAACATTGTTGCTGGGTGAGTACATCTGACAATGTGCTCTGACCTCCATTAGACATTGTGTCTGCGGGAACTAGCTTTTTTTCCACTCGAGTCCACTCGTCCAAGTGCCAATGCATTTGTGTCATGATGTGAAAAGTACACACTTGTGTCACTAACAAAGTCTAATGGTTTTAAATTATTGTTTTGTATTGTCTGGAAACTCACTTGTAGAATTCGCTTGAGGTAGGTCTCTTAAAAAAGAGAAGCCGTGCAAGGTTAAGAGGTGCCTAGTTCTTCTTCTTTTGTTTTAGATCAGGTAACGTGCAATCTAACCCTGGCCCTGATATGCAGTGTCTCCAAACACCCTCTGATTTTAAATCTAGATCTGGTTTTGGTATTTTTCATTTAAATGTACGCAGCCTTTTGTCTCAAATTGATGGGGTTTAGGATTTGGGCTAAATCAACTGATGCTGATGTAATTGTGTTGTCTGAAACCTGGCTCAGCAAGTCTGTTCTTAATAAGGATATTTGTTGTGTATTGCGCTCGTTGTGTATTGCGCTCAATGAACTCGATTGCACATTGCAACTATTGCACTGATGGAGTTTAGAAAGGTGGGGGTGTGGCTATAAATGTAAAGACTAAATTCCTTGCAAAGTCTGAAACTATTTGTAAACAGTTGGAATTTCTTGCTTTAAATCTTGCGGTTTCAAAGGGTCTCTGTGATTGGTTGTTATAGACACCCCCCTCTGCTCTCTGTAACTGTGATTGGTAGTTATAGACACCCCCCTCTGCTCTCTATAACTGTGATTGGTTGTTATAGACATCCCCCTCTGCTCTCTATAACTGTGATTGGTCGTTACAGGCACCCCCCTCTGCTCTCTGTAACTGTGATTGGTTGTTATAGACACCCCCCTCTGCTCTCTGTAACTGTGATTGGTCGTTATAGACACCCCCCTCTGCTCTCTATAACTGTGATTGGTCGTTATAGACACCCCCCTCTGCTCTCTATAACTGTGATTGGTCGTTATAGACACCCCCCTCTGCTCTCTATAACTGTGATTGGTTGTTATAGACACCCCCCTCTGCTCTCTGTAACTGTGATTGGTTGTTATACACCCCCCCTCTGCTCTCTATAACTGTGATTGGTTGTTATAGACACCCCCCTCTGCTCTCTGTAACTGTGATTGGTTGTTATAGACACCCCCCTCTGCTCTCTGTAACTGTGATTGGTCGTTATAGACACCCCCCTCTGCTCTCTATAACTGTGATTGGTCGTTATAGACACCCCCCTCTGCTCTCTATAACTGTGATTGGTCGTTATAGACACCCCCCTCTGCTCTCTATAACTGTGATTGGTCGTTATAGACACCCCCCTCTGCTCTCTATAACTGTGATTGGTCGTTATAGACACCCCCCTCTGCTCTCTATAACTGTGATTGGTCGTTATAGACACCCCCCTCTGCTCTCTATAACTGTGATTGGCTGTTATATACCCCCCTGTACATTTTCTTCTTCTCTGATGCACCTTATGTCTAAACGTCTTTACAGTGAAATTATCTTGATTGGTGATCTCAACTGGTGTTGGTTAAAGCAGGTGTCTGATGTAAATCTATGAATCAGTTGATTAACTCACCCACCTGACCAAATCTCAAGCGTCCAGAGAAATATACCCTTCTTGATTTGATATTGATACATTTTCCACATAAATATTCTGCGGTTTAATTGACCATTGTGCTGTTGTTGCTGGTAGAAATACTAAGGTTCCTAAGACAAACCAAAGCTTTATTCGTAAGAGAGATTTTAAGCGTTAATTTATTTCATGAAAAGCAAGATTGAGCTTATTCCTGATGTGGAAACTGACTGGAAATTATTTTGTTATGTTTATTACCCCAAATAGTAGGCAGCAGCTACTCTTCCTAAGGTCCAGCAAAATTAAGGCAGTTCTAACATTTTAAAAACCTTACTATACATTCATGACGGATTTTGCGGCGTGCTGTGGGGCGGCGGGTAGCCTAGTGGTTAGAGCGTTGAACTAGAGAGGTTACAAGATCGAATCCCCGAGCTGACAAGGTAAAATCTATTGTTCTGCCCCTGAACAAGGCAGTTAACCCACAATTATTTATTTTTATCTTACTAGGCAAATTCTTATTTTCAATGACGGCCTAGGAACAGCAGCTTAGCTGTCTGTTCAGGGGAAGAAAGACAGATTTGTACCTTGTCAGCTCGGGGATTTGACCTTGCAGCCTTTTAGTTACTAGTCCAACACTCTAACCACTAGGCTACCCTGCCACCCCAGGCTGTCATTAAAAATGTGTTCTTAACTGACTTGCCTAGTTAAATAAAAGTTTTAAAAAGTGTGTGCCCTCAAGCCCCTACTCCACCACCACCACATACCTACAACACAGAGTCAAAAGGGCAGGATAATCCATGTGTTTCTTCTGAGCTGTCTTGTATTATTCACGAACGTAATCTAGCCTGGGCTAAAGCTCGAAAATCATGTGCTGATTGGCTTCTTTTTAGGCAGCTACGAAATAACTGTTATTTTCTTCTCAGGAAGGCCAAGTCTGAATATTTTATGTCTGTTACCACTGATAACCTGAATGATCCTACAAAGTTTTAGAAGGCTATTAAGTCTGTCTGGTAACAGTAATGTTATTGAAATACCACCATGCGTATTGAAGGACTCTTGCTGTATTTGACAAAACTGAAATGCTGAATTGTTTCAATGAGCACTTTGTATCATCTGGAAGGCTGTTTGATTCAGTGTCCTCTGTCTCTGTACAACCCTGTGTGGACAAACCGGTGAGATCCGGTCCAATTTGTAGCTGTTTACCATTCTCAGTGTAGCAGGTACATAATGCACTGAAATCCTTAGATCAGAAAAAGGCAGCAGGTCCTGCAATTTCTGTAACGGTTTTCGTCTGATGAAGGAGAAGAGGACCAAGGTGCAGCTTGGTAAGTGTTCATTTTAATAAACAAAATAAACTGAACACTGAAGTGACAAAAAAATAATACAGAGCGAAAACGAAACAGTTCTGTAAGAAATACGCACAAAACAGAAAATAATCACCCACAACCAAAATGGGGAAAACAGGCTGCCTAAGTATGATTCTCAATCAGAGACAACCAGGCTGCCTAAGTATGATTCTCAATCAGAGACAACCAGGCTGCCTAAGTATGATTCTCAATCAGAGACAACCAGGCTGCCTAAGTATGATTCTCAATCAGAGACAACCAGGCTGCCTAAGTATGATTCTCAATCAGAGACAACCAGGCTGCCTAAGTATGATTCTCAATCAGAGACAACCAGGCTGCCTAAGTATGATTCTCAATCAGAGATAACCAGGCTGCCTAAGTATAATTCTCAATCAGAGACAACCAGGCTGCCTAAGTATGATTCTCAATCAGAGACAACCAGGCTGCCTAAGTATGATTCTCAATCAGAGACAACCAGGCTGCCTAAGTATGATTCTCAATCAGAGATAACCAGGCTGCCTAAGTATGATTCTCAATCAGAGACAACCAGGCTGCCTAAGTATGATTCTCAATCAGAGACAACCAGGCTGCCTAAGTATGATTCTCAATCAGAGACAACCAGGCTGCCTAAGTATGATTCTCAATCAGAGATAACCAGGCTGCCTAAGTATGATTCTCAATCAGAGACAACCAGGCTGCCTAAGTATGATTCTCAATCAGAGACAACCAGGCTGCCTAAGTATGATTCTCAATCAGAGATAACCAGGCTGCCTAAGTATGATTCTCAATCAGAGACAACCAGGCTGCCTAAGTATGATTCTCAATCAGAGACAACCAGGCTGCCTAAGTATGATTCTCAATCAGAGACAACCAGGCTGCCTAAGTATGATTCTCAATCAGAGACAACCAGGCTGCCTAAGTATGATTCTCAATCAGAGACAACCAGGCTGCCTAAGTATGATTCTCAATCAGAGACAACCAGGCTGCCTAAGTATGATTCTCAATCAGAGACAACCAGGCTGCCTAAGTATGATTCTCAATCAGAGACAACCAGGCTGCCTAAGTATGATTCTCAATCAGAGACAACCAGGCTGCCTAAGTATGATTCTCAATCAGAGACAACCAGGCTGCCTAAGTATGATTCTCAATCAGAGACAACCAGGCTGCCTAAGTATGATTCTCAATCAGAGACAACCAGGCTGCCTAAGTATGATTCTCAATCAGAGACAACCAGGCTGCCTAAGTATGATTCTCAATCAGAGACAACCAGGCTGCCTAAGTATGATTCTCAATCAGAGACAACCAGGCTGCCTAAGTATGATTCTCAATCAGAGATAACCAGGCTGCCTAAGTATGATTCTCAATCAGAGACAACCAGGCTGCCTAAGTATGATTCTCAATCAGAGACAACCAGGCTGCCTAAGTATGATTCTCAATCAGAGATAACCAGGCTGCCTAAGTATGATTCTCAATCAGAGATAACCAGGCTGCCTAAGTATGATTCTCAATCAGAGACAACCAGGCTGCCTAAGTATGATTCTCAATCAGAGATAACCAGGCTGCCTAAGTATGATTCTCAATCAGAGACAACCAGGCTGCCTAAGTATGATTCTCAATCAGAGACAACCAGGCTGCCTAAGTATGATTCTCAATCAGAGATAACCAGGCTGCCTAAGTATGATTCTCAATCAGAGACAACCAGGCTGCCTAAGTATGATTCTCAATCAGAGACAACCAGGCTGCCTAAGTATGATTCTCAATCAGAGACAACCAGGCTGCCTAAGTATGATTCTCAATCAGAGACAACCAGGCTGCCTAAGTATGATTCTCAATCAGAGACAACCAGGCTGCCTAAGTATGATTCTCAATCAGAGACAACCAGGCTGCCTAAGTATGATTCTCAATCAGAGACAACCAGGCTGCCTAAGTATGATTCTCAATCAGAGACAACCAGGCTGCCTAAGTATGATTCTCAATCAGAGACAACCAGGCTGCCTAAGTATGATTCTCAATCAGAGACAACCAGGCTGCCTAAGTATGATTCTCAATCAGAGACAACCAGGCTGCCTAAGTATGATTCTCAATCAGAGATAACCAGGCTGCCTAAGTATGATTCTCAATCAGAGACAACCAGGCTGCCTAAGTATGATTCTCAATCAGAGACAACCAGGCTGCCTAAGTATGATTCTCAATCAGAGATAACCAGGCTGCCTAAGTATGATTCTCAATCAGAGATAACCAGGCTGCCTAAGTATGATTCTCAATCAGAGACAACCAGGCTGCCTAAGTATGATTCTCAATCAGAGATAACCAGGCTGCCTAAGTATGATTCTCAATCAGAGATAACCAGGCTGCCTAAGTATGATTCTCAATCAGAGACAACCAGGCTGCCTAAGTATGATTCTCAATCAGAGATAACCAGGCTGCCTAAGTATGATTCTCAATCAGAGACAACCAGGCTGCCTAAGTATGATTCTCAATCAGAGACAACCAGGCTGCCTAAGTATGATTCTCAATCAGAGACAACCAGGCTGCCTAAGTATGATTCTCAATCAGAGACAACCAGGCTGCCTAAGTATGATTCTCAATCAGAGATAACCAGGCTGCCTAAGTATGATTCTCAATCAGAGATAACCAGGCTGCCTAAGTATGATTCTCAATCAGAGACAACCAGGCTGCCTAAGTATGATTCTCAATCAGAGACAACCAGGCTGCCTAAGTATGATTCTCAATCAGAGATAACCAGGCTGCCTAAGTATGATTCTCAATCAGAGACAACGATCGACAGCTGCCTCTGATTGAGAATCACACCAGGCCAAACACAGAAATACAACATAGAAAAAAGAACATAGACTACCCACCCCAAATCACGCCCTGACCAAACTAACACAAAGACATAAAAAAGGAATTAAGGTCAGAACGTGACAATTTCCTGATCACTGCTTCTTAAAACTGCCAACTGATTTAATAACTGAACCACATATCTGTTCAATCTAACCCTGGGGTATAATGAAATTCCAAAGATCTGGAAATCAGCATTTGTCCTACCACTTTTAAATGGGTGAGATCCAACTCTTTTAAATCATTATAGGCCAATCTCAAAGCTATAACTCCTGGTGAAAATACTTGAAACCCTTCTTAGTAAAAAACTAAATATATTTCATCAATGTACCAATGGGTCTTCAGCAAGAAGCATATCACAATTACAGCAGCCATGAAGGTTTTAAATTATATCACTGGAGCCATTGACAAAAAAAACAGCACTGTCTCACTTTTTATTGATCTCTCTAAGGCTTTTATACAGTTGATCACACAGTACTGAGGCAGAGATTATTGAGCATAGTTCTTTCAGAGCGTGCAGTTGCATGTTGTTTTTTGCACTATTGGTTAGAGCCTGTAAGTAAACATTTCACTGTAAGGTCTACACCTGTTGTATTCGGCGCACGTGACAAATAATCCAACAATTGATTGGATTTGATTTGCTAACTATCTGTCTGATAGAACTCAGTGCACTCAATTTGATGGGCTCATGTCTGTTAAATTGTCTGTTTGTAATTCTGTGCCCCAGGGTTCTGTACTTGGTCCCCTCTTATTCATGATTCATGTAAATAATTTAGTCAAAAATGCGCAACTTCCCTTTTATGCTGATAATACTGTTATGCATTTCACGGTAAGGTCTACACTTGTTGTATTTGGCGCATGTGACAAATATAGTTTGATTTGATTTATTGTTGTGCCTCGTCACTCACAAAAGCTTTCCAGAACTTGCAAACTGCTTTTTATACTGTTCAACATACCTTGTGTCAATTGAAAATCATCCTCAATGCTGACAAAACTAAACTAATATGGTTTTCTAAAGCAAGAAATAGACCTATGAACCTTTCACCTCAGGGCAATGACATTGAGGCTGTAACCTCATATACATATCTTGGAATTTTAATTAACGACGGCCTCTTCAATTGCATATTCAACAACTTACAAAAAAATGTAAGCTGAAGTTGGAATTTTATTTTAGGAATATTTTGGGAAGGCATGTTTTTTCTTTTGAAGCCAGAAGGAGGCTAGTTTCAGCTACATTTATGCCTTTACTAGACTATGGAGATATGTTATATATGAATGCTTCTGTTCAGTGTTTGTGATCAATTGACACCATTTTCCAATGAGCATTGAAATTTATTTAAAACTGCAAAACCCTTACGCACCACTGCACTTTGTATACCAGGGTTGGCTAGCCTTCTCTAGTCACTCGTAGGCTCAGTCACTGGTATACTTTTATTTACAAAACCATTTTGTGTTTCCTACCATTTTATTTGGGCATTTTTATTGTTCAGAAATGTGGTGGGTACTCTCTTCTTTCGCAGGACTTTATCCTGCTAACTGTTCCAAATGTCCGAACTGAATTTGGTAGAAGGGCTTTTATGTCCTCTGCACCATCAGCTTGGAATGCCTTAAAAAAATAGTTTTAAACTGGAAGAATTTGTCCTGATTGGTGTTTTTAAATCACTGATGAAGGATTTTTAGACTGACTCCTTGACTTGTCAATGTTTTTAATTAGCTTTTTTATAATGTCGTTATACTCCTGTGATTTCTATGGTTTTTACTAGATGACTTGTAGTTTTTCATGTTGTCTGTCTGTAATTGTGTAATGACTTGGTGCTGCCTATCTTGGCGGGCCAGGACGCTCTTGAAAAATAGATTTCAAATCTCAATGAGCACTTCCTGGTTAAGTAAAGGTTAAAAAAAAAAATTAAATAATAAAAATTTGTTCCTCGCTTTCAACAGTTAAATGAAACACGTTTAGTTGTCCTTATCTTCATCATTCTAATGACATCCATTAATAATATAGGACTAGAATTAGATGCAGAAGGCTTTCTTCGCCACGATGAAATGGTCATGGATCTGAATAAATAACTGCTGTAAACTAATGCCATCACGTGTTCACTCTTCTTTCAAACTACCCGTGAGTTCTACTGGCTGCTGTATTTAGTAACATTCAGCATAAAATAATGTCCAGCAAGCTATTCTAGTCTAGCTTTTCCTGCATAGGATTCCAAAAGCCAAAGGGTGTTTTCTGAGGAGAGGCTAGCGGAGCACAGGTGCGTGCGTGCTTATTGCGCAAGAGACAGAGGTTTATTATGCATAACCCATCATCAATTAGCTAATATAAGGCTAATACTCAATTGATGTATTACCTGAAAGAGGTAGACAGGGATATATATACAATACAGGGCTAGATATCAATCTAGAACAGGATTATCAATAAACTACTGGCTGGTTGAGGTGTTATCCTCATTAAACTACTGTCTGGTAGAGGTGTTCTCCTCAATAAACTACTGGCTGGTTGAGGTGTTCTCCTCATTAAACTACTGGCTGGTTGAGGTGTTCTCCTCATTAAACTACTGGCTGGTTGAGGTGTTCTCCTCATTAAACTACTGTCTGGTAGAGGTGTTCTCCTCATTAAACTACTGGCTGGTTGAGGTGTTCTCCTCATTAAACTACTGGCTGGTTGAGGTGTTCTCCTCATTAAACTACTGGCTGGTTGAGGTGTTCTCCTCATTAAACTACTGGCTGGTTGAGGTGTTCTCCTCATTAAACTACTGGCTGGTTGAGGTGTTCTCCTCATTAAACTACTGGCTGGTTGAGGTGTTCTCCTCATTAAACTACTGGCTGGTTGAGGTGTTCTCCTCATTAAACTACTGGCTGGTTGAGGTGTCCTCCTCATTAAACTACTGTCTGGTTGAGGTGTTCTCCTCATTAAACTACTGGCTGGTTGAGGTGTCCTCCTCATTAAACTACTGGCTGGTTGAGGTGTCCTCCTCATTAAACAGTAACTGTCTGGTAGAGGTGTTATCCTCATTAAACAGTAACTGTCTGGTAGAGGTGTTATCCTCATTAAACTACTGGCTGGTTGAGGTGTTCTCCTCATTAAACTACTGTCTGGTAGAGGTGTTCTCCTCAATAAACTACTGGCTGGTTGAGGTGTTCTCCTCATTAAACTACTGGCTGGTTGAGGTGTTCTCCTCATTAAACTACTGGCTGGTAGAGGTGTCCTCCTCAATAAACTACTGGCTGGTTGAGGTGTTCTCCTCATTAAACTACTGGCTGGTTGAGGTGTCCTCCTCAATAAACTACTGTCTGGTTGAGGTGTTCTCCTCATTAAACTACTGGTTGGTAGAGGTGTCCTCCTCAATAAACTACTGGCTGGTTGAGGTGTTCTCCTCATTAAACTACTGGCTGGTTGAGGTGTCCTCCTCAATAAACTACTGTCTGGTTGAGGTGTTCTCCTCATTAAACTACTGGCTGGTTGAGGTGTCCTCCTCAATAAACTACTGTCTGGTTGAGGTGTTCTCCTCATTAAACTACTGGTTGGTAGAGGTGTCCTCCTCAATAAACTACTGGCTGGTTGAGGTGTTCTCCTCATTAAACAGTAACTGTCTGGTTGAGGTGTTCTCCTCATTAAACAGTAACTGTCTGGTTGAGGTGTTCTCCTCAAACTACTGGCTGGTTGAGGTGTTCTCCTCATTAAACAGTAACTGTCTGGTAGAGGTGTTCTCCTCATTAAACTACTGGCTGGTTGAGGTGTTCTCCTCATTAAACTACTGGCTGGTAGAGGTGTTCTCCTCATTAAACTACTGGCTGGTTGAGGTGTTCTCCTCATTAAACTACTGGCTGGTTGAGGTGTTCTCCTCATTAAACTACTGGCTGGTTGAGGTGTTCTCCTCATTAAACAGTAACTGTCTGGTTGAGGTGTTCTCCTCATTAAACAGTAACTGTCTGGTTGAGGTGTTCTCCTCATTAAACTACTGGCTGGTTGAGGTGTTCTCCTCATTAAACTACTGGCTGGTTGAGGTGTTCTCCTCATTAAACTACTGGCTGGTTGAGGTGTTCTCCTCATTAAACTACTGGCTGGTAGAGGTGTTCTCCTCATTAAACTACTGGCTGGTTGAGGTGTTCTCCTCATTAAACTACTGGCTGGTTGAGGTGTTCTCCTCATTAAACTACTGGCTGGTTGAGGTGTTCTCCTCATTAAACTACTGGCTGGTTGAGGTGTTCTCCTCATTAAACAGTAACTGTCTGGTAGAGGTGTTCTCCTCATTAAACTACTGGCTGGTTGAGGTGTTCTCCTCATTAAACTACTGGCTGGTAGAGGTGTTCTCCTCATTAAACTACTGGCTGGTTCAGGTGTTCTCCTCATTAAACTACTGGCTGGTTGAGGTGTTCTCCTCATTAAACTACTGGCTGGTTGAGGTGTTCTCCTCATTAAACTACTGGCTGGTTGAGGTGTTCTCCTCATTAAACAGTAACTGTCTGGTTGAGGTGTTCTCCTCATTAAACTACTGGCTGGTTGAGGTGTTCTCCTCATTAAACTACTGGCTGGTTGAGATGTTCTCCTCATTAAACTACTGGCTGGTTGAGGTGTTCTCCTCATTAAACTACTGGCTGGTAGAGGTGTTCTCCTCATTAAACTACTGGCTGGTTGAGGTGTTCTCCTCATTAAACTACTGGCTGGTTGAGGTGTTCTCCTCATTAAACTACTGGCTGGTTGAGGTGTTCTCCTCATTAAACAGTAACTGTCTGGTTGAGGTGTTCTCCTCATTAAACAGTAACTGTCTGGTTGAGGTGTTCTCCTCATTAAACTACTGGCTGGTTGAGGTGTTCTCCTCATTAAACTACTGGCTGGTTGAGGTGTTCTCCTCATTAAACAGTAACTGTCTGGTAGAGGTGTTCTCCTCATTAAACTACTGTCTGGTTGAGGTGTTCTCCTCATTAAACTAGTGGCTGGTTGAGGTTTTCTCCTCAAACTACTGTCTGGTTGAGGTGTCCTCCTCAATAAACTACTGTCTGGTTGAGGTGTTCTCCTCATTAAACTACTGGCTGGTTGAGGTGTCCTCCTCAATAAACTACTGTCTGGTTGAGGTGTTCTCCTCATTAAACTACTGGTTGGTAGAGGTGTCCTCCTCAATAAACTACTGGCTGGTTGAGGTGTTCTCCTCATTAAACAGTAACTGTCTGGTTGAGGTGTTCTCCTCATTAAACAGTAACTGTCTGGTTGAGGTGTTCTCCTCAAACTACTGGCTGGTTGAGGTGTTCTCCTCATTAAACAGTAACTGTCTGGTAGAGGTGTTCTCCTCATTAAACTACTGGCTGGTTGAGGTGTTCTCCTCATTAAACTACTGGCTGGTAGAGGTGTTCTCCTCATTAAACTACTGGCTGGTTGAGGTGTTCTCCTCATTAAACTACTGGCTGGTTGAGGTGTTCTCCTCATTAAACTACTGGCTGGTTGAGGTGTTCTCCTCATTAAACAGTAACTGTCTGGTTGAGGTGTTCTCCTCATTAAACAGTAACTGTCTGGTTGAGGTGTTCTCCTCATTAAACTACTGGCTGGTTGAGGTGTTCTCCTCATTAAACTACTGGCTGGTTGAGGTGTTCTCCTCATTAAACTACTGGCTGGTTGAGGTGTTCTCCTCATTAAACTACTGGCTGGTAGAGGTGTTCTCCTCATTAAACTACTGGCTGGTTGAGGTGTTCTCCTCATTAAACTACTGGCTGGTTGAGGTGTTCTCCTCATTAAACTACTGGCTGGTTGAGGTGTTCTCCTCATTAAACTACTGGCTGGTTGAGGTGTTCTCCTCATTAAACAGTAACTGTCTGGTAGAGGTGTTCTCCTCATTAAACTACTGGCTGGTTGAGGTGTTCTCCTCATTAAACTACTGGCTGGTAGAGGTGTTCTCCTCATTAAACTACTGGCTGGTTCAGGTGTTCTCCTCATTAAACTACTGGCTGGTTGAGGTGTTCTCCTCATTAAACTACTGGCTGGTTGAGGTGTTCTCCTCATTAAACTACTGGCTGGTTGAGGTGTTCTCCTCATTAAACAGTAACTGTCTGGTTGAGGTGTTCTCCTCATTAAACTACTGGCTGGTTGAGGTGTTCTCCTCATTAAACTACTGGCTGGTTGAGGTGTTCTCCTCATTAAACTACTGGCTGGTTGAGGTGTTCTCCTCATTAAACTACTGGCTGGTAGAGGTGTTCTCCTCATTAAACTACTGGCTGGTTGAGGTGTTCTCCTCATTAAACTACTGGCTGGTTGAGGTGTTCTCCTCATTAAACTACTGGCTGGTTGAGGTGTTCTCCTCATTAAACTACTGGCTGGTAGAGGTGTTCTCCTCATTAAACTACTGGCTGGTTGAGGTGTTCTCCTCATTAAACTACTGGCTGGTTGAGGTGTTCTCCTCATTAAACTACTGGCTGGTTGAGGTGTTCTCCTCATTAAACAGTAACTGTCTGGTTGAGGTGTTCTCCTCATTAAACAGTAACTGTCTGGTTGAGGTGTTCTCCTCATTAAACTACTGGCTGGTTGAGGTGTTCTCCTCATTAAACTACTGGCTGGTTGAGGTGTTCTCCTCATTAAACAGTAACTGTCTGGTAGAGGTGTTCTCCTCATTAAACTACTGTCTGGTTGAGGTGTTCTCCTCATTAAACTAGTGGCTGGTTGAGGTTTTCTCCTCAAACTACTGTCTGGTTGAGGTGTCCTCCTCAATAAACTACTGTCTGGTTGAGGTGTTCTCCTCATTAAACTACTGGCTGGTTGAGGTGTCCTCCTCAATAAACTACTGTCTGGTTGAGGTGTTCTCCTCATTAAACTACTGGTTGGTAGAGGTGTCCTCCTCAATAAACTACTGGCTGGTTGACGTGTTCTCCTCATTAAACAGTAACTGTCTGGTTGAGGTGTTCTCCTCATTAAACAGTAACTGTCTGGTTGAGGTGTTCTCCTCAAACTACTGGCTGGTTGAGGTGTTCTCCTCATTAAACAGTAACTGTCTGGTAGAGGTGTTCTCCTCATTAAACTACTGGCTGGTTGAGGTGTTCTCCTCATTAAACTACTGGCTGGTAGAGGTGTTCTCCTCATTAAACTACTGGCTGGTTGAGGTGTTCTCCTCATTAAACTACTGGCTGGTTGAGGTGTTCTCCTCATTAAACTACTGGCTGGTTGAGGTGTTCTCCTCATTAAACAGTAACTGTCTGGTTGAGGTGTTCTCCTCATTAAACAGTAACTGTCTGGTTGAGGTGTTCTCCTCATTAAACTACTGGCTGGTTGAGGTGTTCTCCTCATTAAACTACTGGCTGGTTGAGGTGTTCTCCTCATTAAACTACTGGCTGGTTGAGGTGTTCTCCTCATTAAACTACTGGCTGGTAGAGGTGTTCTCCTCATTAAACTACTGGCTGGTTGAGGTGTTCTCCTCATTAAACTACTGGCTGGTTGAGGTGTTCTCCTCATTAAACTACTGGCTGGTTGAGGTGTTCTCCTCATTAAACTACTGGCTGGTTGAGGTGTTCTCCTCATTAAACAGTAACTGTCTGGTTGAGGTGTTCTCCTCATTAAACAGTAACTGTCTGGTTGAGGTGTTCTCCTCATTAAACTACTGGCTGGTTGAGGTGTTCTCCTCATTAAACTACTGGCTGGTTGAGGTGTTCTCCTCATTAAACAGTAACTGTCTGGTAGAGGTGTTCTCCTCATTAAACTACTGTCTGGTTGAGGTGTTCTCCTCATTAAACTAGTGGCTGGTTGAGGTTTTCTCCTCAAACTACTGTCTGGTAGAGGTGTTCTCCTCATTAAACTACTGGCTGGTTGAGGTGTTCTCCTCATTAAACTACTGGCTGGTTGAGGTGTTCTCCTCATTAAACTACTGGCTGGTTGAGGTGTTCTACTCATTAAACAGTAACTGTCTGGTAGAGGTGTTCTCCTCAATAAACTACTGTCTGGTTGAGGTGTTCTCCTCATTAAACTACTGTCTGGTTGAGGTGTTCTCCTCATTAAACTACTGGCTGGTTGAGGTGTTCTCCTCATTAAACTACTGGCTGGTTGAGGTGTTCTCCTCATTAAACTACTGGCTAGTTGAGGTGTTCTCCTCATTAAACTACTGACTGGTTGAGGTGTTCTCCTCATTAAACAGTAACTGTCTGGTTGAGGTGTTCTCCTCATTAAACTACTCGCTGGTAGAGGTGTTCCTCTCATTAAACAGTAACTGGTGTAGTCTGGTAGTTGTGCCATTTTAGCTAACCCTAGCCGGCAGGTGTTACTACAATATGCTACTGTCATGTATGAAAAACACTGCAGTGTAAACTACAGTCATTTATGCAAAAACACTACAGTGAATACTATATTATACCACAGTCATGTCCACAAAATCACTACATTGAATACCATAGTATATACATGTAGAAATACTGCAGTATTTAGACCATAGTACACTAAAGTATTTTTTCACGTGTGCAAACATTACAACAACGCTATGTCACATTCCATTTACATCAAATTATGTGTACGTTACGTGCTGTGTACATTATGTTCTGTGTATGTTCCATTCTGTGTGTGTTCCATTCTGTGTGTGTTCCATTCTTTATGTGTTCCATTCTTTGTGTGTGTTCCATTCATTCAAATTCTGTGTGCTTTACGTTCTTGGTCAGTAGCTGTGAACTATGAACTTGACTACAGTCTAATACAGTGGCTAGCGAAAGTATTCACCCCCTTGGCATTTTACCTATTTTGTTGTCTTACAACCTGGAATGAAAATGTATTGTTGGGGTGTGTGTATCATTTGATTTACACAACATGCCTACCACTTTGAAGATGCAAAATATTTTTTATTGTGAAACAATAAGTTGCTTTAGCAGTATGCTTAGGGCCATTGTCCTGCTGGAAGGTGAACCTCCATCCCATTCTCAAATCTCTGGAAGACTGAAACAGATTTCCCTCAAGATTTTCCCAGTATTTCGTGCCATCCATCATTCCTTCAATTCTGACCAGTTTCCCAGTCCCTGCCAATGAAGAAAATCCCCACAGCATGATGCTGCCATCACCATGCTTCACTGTGGGGATAGTATTCTCGGGGTGATGAGAGGTGTTGGGTTTGCACCAGACATAGCATTTTCCTTGATGGCCAAAAAGCTCAATTTTAGTCTCATCTGACCAGAGCACCTTCTTACATATGTTTGGGGAGTCTCCCACATGCCTTTTGGCGAACACCAAACATGTTTGCTGATTTTTTTCTTTAAGCAATGGCTTTTTCCAGGCCACGCTTCTGTAAAGCCCAGCTCTGTGGAGTGTAGGGCTTAAAGTGGTCCTATGGACAAATGCTCCAGCTTTACAGCTCCTTCAGGGTTATCTCTGGTACCTTTGTTACCTCTCTGATTAATGCCCTCCTTGACCGATCCATGAGTTTTGGTGAGCGATCCTCTCATTGGCAGTTTTGTTGTGGTGCCATATTCTTTCCATTTTTGAACAATGGTTTTAATGGTGCTCCGTGGGATGTTCTAAGTTTTGCATATTTTTTTTAGAACCCAACCCTGATCTGTACTCATCCACAACTTTGTCCCTGACCTGTTTGGAGAGCTCCTTGGTCTTTGAGGTGCTGCTTGCTTGGTGGTGCACCTTTGCTTAGTTAGGGGTGTTGCAGACTCTGGGGGCCTGAGATTATGTGACAGATCATGCGACACTTAGATTGCACACAGGTGGACTTTATTTAACTAATTATGTGACTTCTGAAGGTAATTGGTTGTTCCAGATCTTATTTAGGGGCTTCATAGCAAAGGGAATGAGTACATATGCACGCACCTCTTTTCCTTTTAATTTTGGGGGGGATTTTTTTTAAACAAGTAATTTTTAAAATTTCACTTCACCAATTTGGACTATTTTGTGTACATCCATTACATGAAATCCAAATAAAAATAATTTTAAATTACAGGTTGTAATGCAACAAAATATGAAGAAAAAAAAAACGCTAAGGGAGATGAATTCTTTTGCAAGGCACTGTATGAGTACAGAATGTTCCCTCTTTTTGAATCTTTTTCATTCCTCTATGACCAATCATTTTCTTTCTCACTAGACTCCTATCATCGATGACAAAAGCAGCTGCAGAAAGGTCTGCTAGCTGAACTACTGTTTAATGAATTCAATAAATGTAAAGACTAAGCGTGTGTACCCTCTACATCGATGGTCTCTCTTCTGTATATTCACACCGTACGGTCTCTTCACACCGTACGGTCTCATCACACCGTGCAGTCTCATCACACCGTGCAGCCTCATCACACCTTACAGTCTCATCACACCTTACAGTCTCATCAGACCGTGCAGTCTCATCACACCTTACAGTCTCATCACACCATACAGTCTCATCACACCGTGCAGTCTCATCAGACCGTGCAGTCTCATCAGACCGTGCAGCCTCATCAGACTATGCAGCCTCATCACACCTTACAGTCTCATCACACCTTACAGTCTCATCACACCGTGCAGCCTCATCACACATTACAGTCTCTTCACACCTTACAGTCTCATCAGACCGTGCAGCCTCATCATACCTTACAGTCTCATCACACCATACAGTCTCATCACACCATACAGTCTCTTCACACCGTACGGTCTCATCACACCATACAGTCTCATCACACCGTGCAGTCTCATCAGACCGTGCAGCCTCATCAGACCGTGCAGCCTCATCACACCTTACAGTCTCATCACACCTTACAGTCTCATCAGACCGTGCAGCCTCATCAGACCGTGCAGCCTCATCACACCTTACAGTCTCTTCACACCTTACAGTCTCATCAGACCGTGCAGCCTCATCACACCTTACAGTCTCATCACACCATACAGTCTCATCACACCATACAGTCTCATCACACCATATAGCCTCATCACACCATACAGTCTCATCACACCATACAGCCTCATCACACCAGAGGCTTCCATTCACACCGTACAGTCTCATCACACCATACAGTCTCATCACACCATACAGTCTCATCACACCTTACAGTCTCATCACAACGTACAGTCTCATCAGACCATACAGTCTCATCACACCATACAGCCTCATCACACCATACAGTCTCATCACACCATACAGCCTCATCACACCAGAGGCTTCCATTCACACCATACAGTCTCATCACACCAGAGGTGGATCCAATATTCTACAGTTCACCTACAGTATATATGATAGACAGGATTATTATTCTACAAACCTGTGCTTTCTTGTATGGAAGGCCATACATGTATGTTGATCGAATGTAATCTCTCGGTACTGACCTGACTGAATTTGTAAATGCTATCCCGTTGACATTTCAGAAAGCCAAGCAACATATTGGTTTGCGGCCCTGAAGTGTGTGTGTGTGTGTGCTTATATATTCTGATCAGCAGCTGAAGGAGTGTGTAGAGTTGTAATTGCTTGTAGCATACCAACGCTATCGTCATGTCAGATGTACTAGTCTGTCAATGCAGAGAGTCTGTGGGCGCATGGACAGATAAAGCGAGTTCTAAAACTGAAATGCACTCCAGGTTGGAAATCTAAGAGGAGAATCAAGGCGTTAGTCCCAAATGTCATCATTTCCCTTTTAAAGTGCACTACTACCCTACGAGCCCTGGTATACAAAGTAGTGCACTATAAAGGGAATAGAGTGTTATTTTATAGCAATTACCCATTTTGTGTGACATTTAGCTGTTGACGCAGATTGACACTCAAGATTCTATAGCGTAGCTAGCCAGATGTCTGAACTGTCAAGAGTACTAAGAGAAACTACTGAAAGGCTAGCTGGTTGTCATTCAACACATTGTTTCAGGAGTGATGTTTTTTTAATATTTTATTTATTTCACCTTTATTTAACCAGGTAGGCTAGTTGAGAACACCTTTATTTAACCAGGTAGGCTAGTTGAGAACACCTTTATTTAACCAGGTAGGCTAGTTGAGAACACCTTTATTTAACCAGGTAGGCTAGTTGAGAACACCTTTATTTAACCAGGTAGGCTAGTTGAGAACACCTTTATTTAACCAGGTAGGCTAGTTGAGAACACCTTTATTTAACCAGGTAGGCTAGTTGAGAACACCTTTATTTAACCAGGTAGGCTAGTTGAGAACACCTTTATTTAACCAGGTAGGCTAGTTGAGAACAAGTTCTCATTTGCAACTGCGACCTGGCCAAGATAAAGCATAGCAGTGTGAACAGACAACACAGAGTTACACATGGAATAAACAATAAACAAGTCAATAACACAGTAGAAAAAAAGGGGCAGTCTATATACAATGTGTGCAAAAGGCATGAGGAGGTAGGCGAAAAATTACAATTTTGCAGATTAACACTGGAGTGATAAATGATCAGATGGTCATGTACAGGTAGAGATATTGGTGTGCAAAAGAGCAGAAAAGTAAATAAATAAAAACAGTATAAAAACAGTATGGGGATGAGGTAGGTGAAAATGGGTGGGCTATTTAACAATAGACTATGTACAGCTGCAGCGATTGGTTAGCTGCTCAGATAGCTGATGTTTGAAGTTGGTGAGGGAGATAAAAGTCTCCAACTTCAGCGATTTTTGCAGTTCGTTCCAGTCACAGGCAGCAGAGTACTGGAACGAAAGGCAGCCAAATGAGGTGTTGGCTTTAGGGATGATCAGTGAGATACACCTGCTGGAGCGCGTGCTACGGATGGGTGTTGCCATCGTGACCAGTGAACTGAGATAAGGCGGAGCTTTACCTAGCATGGACTTGTAGATGACCTGGAGCCAGTGGGTCTGGCGACGAATATGTAGCGAGGGCCAGCCGACTAGAGCATACAAGTCGCAGTGGTGGGTGGTATAAGGTGCTTTAGTGACAAAACGGATGGCACTGTGATAGACTGCATCCAGTTTGCTGAGTAGAGTGTTGGAAGCCATTTTGTAGATGACATCGCCGAAGTCGAGGATCGGTAGGATAGTCAGTTTTACTAGGGTAAGCTTGGCGGCGTGAGTGAAGGAGGCTTTGTTGCGGAATAGAAAGCCGACTCTTGATTCGATTTTCGATTGGAGATGTTTGATATGAGTCTGGAAGGAGAGTTTGCAGTCTAGCCAGACACCTAGGTACTTATAGATGTCCACATATTCAAGGTCGGAACCATCCAGGGTGGTGATGCTAGTCGGGCATGCGGGTGCATGCAGCGATCGGTTGAAAAGCATGCATTTGGTTTTACTAGCGTTTAAGAGCAGTTGGAGGCCACGGAAGGAGTGCTGTATGGCATTGAAGCTCGTTTGGAGGTTAGATAGCACAGTGTCCAATGACGGGCCGAAAGTATATAGAATGGTGTCATACCTATCTATCAACCAGCATGTGTTCCATGGCCCATGGATTATGTGCAGTCATTGCAGCCAAAGTGCGAAAAAAAAACACGTAATCTGTCCTGTAAAGACATTGATGTAGGGCCATTACAGCCACTATCTCCTGTAAAGACATTGATGTAGGGCCATTACAGCCACTATCTCCTGTAAAGACATTGATGTAGGGCCATTACAGCCACTATCTCCTGTAAAGACATTGATGTAGGGCCATTACAGCCACTATCTCCTGTAAAGACATTGATGTAGGGTCATTACAGCCACTATCTCCTGTAAAGACATCAATGTAGGGCCATTACAGCCACTATCTCCTGTAAAGACATTGATGTAGGGCCATTACAGCCACTATCTCCTGTAAAGACATCAATGTAGGGCCATTACAGCCACTATCTCCTGTAAAGACATCGATGTAGGGCCATTACAGCCACTATCTCCTGTAAAGACATTGATGTAGGGCCATTACAGCCACTATCTCCTGTAAAGACATTGATGTAGGGCCATTACAGCCACTAGCTCCTGTAAAGACATCGATGTAGGGCCATTACAGCCACTAGCTCCTATAAAGACATCGATGTAGGGCCATTACAGCCACTATCTCCTGTAAAGACATTGATGTAGGGCCATTACAGCCACTATCTCCTGTAAAGACATTGATGTAGGGCCATTACAGCCACTAGCTCCTGTAAAGACATCGATGTAGGGCCATTACAGCCACTAGCTCCTATAAAGACATCGATGTAGGGCCATTACAGCCACTATCTCCTGTAAAGACATTGATGTAGGGCCATTACAGCCACTATCTCCTGTAAAGACATCGATGTAGGGCCATTACAGCCACTAGCTCCTGTAAAGACATTAATGTAGGGCCATTACAGCCACTAGCTCCTGTAAAGACATTGATGTAGGGCCATTACAGCCACTATCTCCTGTAAGGACATCGATGTAGGGCCATTACAGCCACTATCTCCTGTAAAGACATTGATGTAGGGCCAGTAGTAACCATGGCGCCTGATAAGAGGGCTAACATTTTACATGTCCCCAACCGATTGTGTTTTTTGTGTGTTTTATTTGTGTTGTTTGTAACTTATTCTTGAACTTATTTTGTACATAATGTATTTTGTACCGTCTCTTATGACCAAAAATAACTTCTGGACATCAGGACTGCGATTACTCACCACGGACTGGCAGAATCTTTTTTTTCCTTTAAAGAGTCTGACGAGCCCGAATGATATATTGCTTTCTCGGGAACAGGCCCAGATCCCCGTAATTCTGAGAATTTATAGGCGATCGAATAAACCCCCACTTCCTTCCATTCTGCTAGCAAACGTGCAATCTTTGGAGAATAATATCGATGACCTACGCGGAAGATTAATCTACCAACCAATTCAAAACTGTAATATCTTATGCTTCACAGAGTCGTGGCTGAATGGTGACACTATCAACATACAGAGGCTGGTTATACGCTGTACCGGCAGGATAGAACAGCGGCGTCTGGTAAGACAATGGGAGGAGGACTATGTATTTTTGTAAATAACAGCTGGTGCACGATATCTAAAGAAGTCTCGAGCTATTGTTCGCCTGAGGTAGAGTATCTCATGATAAGTTGTAGACCACACTGTTTACCGAGAGAGTTTTCATCTGAATTCTTTGTAGATGTTTACATACCACCACAGTCAGAGGCTGGCACTAAGACAGCATTGAATGAGCTGTATTCCGCCATAAGCAAATAAGAAAACGCTCACCCACAAGGGGCGCTCCTAGTCGTCAAGGAAAACAACATTTCTTATCAGCATGTTAAATGTGCAACCAGAGGGGGAAAATACTCTAGACCACCTATAAAAAGTGGTTAGATAAAGCAGATGCTAAGCTACAGGACTGTTTTTCTAGTACAGACTGGAAGATGTTCCAGGATTCCTCCGATGGCATTGAGGAGTACAACACATTAGTCACTGGCTTCCTCAATAAGTACATTGATGACGTTGTCCCTACAGTGACCGTACGTACATACCCCAACCAGAAGCCATGGATTACAGGCAACGTCCGTTCTGAGCTAAAGGCTAGAGCTGCCTCATTCAAGGACTCTAACCCGGAAGCTTATAAAATCCCTCCAACGACCCATCAAACAGGCAAAGCATCAATACAGGACTGAGATCCAATCGTACTACACCGGCTCTGATGCTTGTCAGATGTGGCAGGGCTTGCAAACCATTACAGAGGGAAGCCCAGCCGAGAGCTGGCCAGTGACATGAGCCTGCCAGATGAGCTAAACTACTATGCTCGTTCCGAGGCAAATAACACTGAAACATGCATGAGAGCATCAGCTGTTCCAAAGACTGCGTGATCACATTCTCTGCAGCTGATGTGAGTAAGACCTTTAAACAGGTTAACATTCACAAGGCCGCAGGGCCATAGGGATTACCAGGACGTGTACTGTGAGCATGCTCTGACCAAATGGCAAGTGTCTTCACTGACATTTTCAACCTCTCCCTGTCCGAGTCTGTAATACCAACATGTTTTAAACAGACCCCCATAGTGCCTGTGACCAAGAACACTAAGGTAACCTGCCTAAATGACAACCGACCCATAACACTCACATCTGTGCCCATGAAGTGCTTTGAAAGGCTGGTCATGTCTCACATCAACACCATTTCCCAGAAACCCTGGACCCACTCCAATTTGGATACCGCCCCAAATGATCCACAGATGATGCAATCTCTATTGCACTCCACACTGCCCTTTCCCACCTGGACAAAAGGAACACCTATGTGAAAATGATATTCATTGACTACAGCTCAGTGTTCAACACCATAATGCCCTCAAAGCACATCACTAATCTAAGGGCCCTGGGACTAAACACCTCCCTCTGCAACTGGATCCTGGACTTCCTGACGGGCCGCCTCCAGGTGGTAAGGGTACGTAACAACACATCTGACACGCTGATCATCAACACGGGGGCCCCTCAGGGGCGCATGCTCAGTCCCCTCCTGTACTCCCTGTTCACCCATGACTGCACTACTCCAACACCGTCATTAAATGGGCCGATGACACAATAGTGGTAGACCTGATCACCGACAACGACGAGACAGCCTATAGGGAGGAGGTCAGACACCTGGCTGTTTGGTGCCAGGACAACAACCTCTCCCTCAACATGATCAACACAAAGCAGATGACGGTGGACTACAGGAAAAAGAGGATAGAGCATTCCCCCATTCTCATCGAGGGGGCTGCAATGGAGCAGGTTGAGAGCTTCAAGTTCCTTGGTGTCCACATCACCAACAAACTAACATGGTCTAAGCACACCAAGACAGTCGTGAAGAGGACACGACAAAACCCATTCCCCCTCAGGAGACTGAAAAGATTTGGCATGGGTGCTCAGATCCTCAAAAGGTTCTACTGCTGCACCATTGAGAGCATCATGACTGGTTGCATCACTGCCTGGTATGGCAACTGCTCAGCCTCCAACCGCAAGGCACTACAGAGGGTAGTGCGAACGGCCCAATACATCACTGGGACCAAGTTTCCTGCGTTCCAGGATCGCTATACCAGGCGGTGTCAGAGTAAGAATCCAGCCACCCTAGTTATAGACTGTTCTCTCTGCTACCACACGACAAGCAGTACCGAAGCACCAAGTCTATGTCCATGAGTTTTCTGAACAGCTTCTACCCCCAACCCCCAACATCTAATCAAATTGCTACCCAGACTATTTGTCCCCCCCCTTTTTTTACACCGCTGCTACTCTCTTATGTTATCATCTATGCATAGTCACTTTAATAACTCTACCTACATGTACATATTACCTCAACTAACCGGTGCCCCCGCACATCAACTCTATACCGGTACACCTCTGTATATAGTCTGATTTAGTTATTTTACTGCTGCTCTTTAATTACTTTACTTTAATTTCTTGTTCTTATCCATATTTTTTTAAACTGCATTGTTGGTTAGGGGCTCGTAACTAAGCATTTCACTGTAAGGTCTACCTCACCTGTTGTCGTCGGTGCATGTGACTTATACAATTTCATTTGATTTGATTACAGCCACTAGCTCCTGTAAAAACATTGATGTTCGGCCATTCAGATACTGGTGAATAAAAAAGACAACATCAGCTGTCCTATCCTAAAGACATTGATGTGACGTTACATGGTAGATCACCTTAGTACAGTATAGTTCCCCCAGGGGATCTGTGTGAGTCCAAGGCACTGAGATAGATATCAAAGAGAATGCAGTTATCCCCTGATCTCTCCTGCAGCTTTCCAGAGAAGGGTCGAGACCAGCTACATGCTGTGACGAGTGACTGCAGTGACAGCTGAGATAGAGGAAGGTTCTGTTTCTCCCTTAAAATGTGTCCTTTCCTCATCTCTCTTATCTGAAAGAACTGGCCAGGACCGATGTGCTTCCACCATATTGTTTTCACCTGTCGCTGTCAAGTATTTTCAAATCAGTGTAGGAGAGGAGAGGAGGGTGGAGACCAGTTGAAAGTAGCAGGAGCAGCTGCATGCTGTGAAGCTTGACTGCAGTTACAGCTCCCACATGGTGTGTGTTTCAGCTCTAATACACTAGAGTCTTTGACAGTGACAGCACATACAAAGACAGGCTCTACCATAAGCCATCTGTGGACTGCTGTAGCAAACTGGCTCAAATAAAGATCCTACATCTGTATGTGTCTGCATACATAAAACTTAAATTAGACACCGTCTCAAATAGTAGCGTGTTCTTTCTAATAGTTCCTATCGGCAGTATGAAACTGTTGGCTGCTAACAGCTGATAACTGGGAAAACACAGTCAATAACTTCGGGAGTACAGACCCCAAGAAATTGTCCGATCACCCTCTAGTGGCGAAAGATCTGACGGAAAATGCACAGTCAAAGAGGAGAATAATTATTCTGTCAAGGAAGTTTTTTGGGGGGGTTTGAAATAGAGGCATATTAAGACTAAATCAGCATGGCAGAGTGTGTATTGATAACACAGCACAGGATACAAAGAAATTGATTAAAATGCTGGAATTAAACAAACCACGCAAATGAGCAAAAGCTCGAAAGACTAAAAGATAAAAAATATCCTGTCGTATCAACATGTTCAGGATTTTGGTGGTGAAGTGATTTGCTGTGGCGTTTATCTTTGTAAGATAGAGAGAAGGAGGGTGATATTGCAACAACAACCAACCAAGAAGACTCTCCGAGTCGACAGTTAAAACGACCCAGATCTCTCCACCTCCCCTCCTTCCAGCAATATTGAACGTTCCTTGGCTTCTACATTTCAGTAGTCAATTGGTCACTGTCGCCATGGCAGTGTGGTGGACCGACGTGGGCCAGTTCACTGGGAATCCAGGCTGGATCAATATATCTGCTTGTGTCAAGCAGACATGATGTTGGAGAGGTGGGAGTTAGGAGACATATTGACGCCTGTCTTTATCACTCTGTGTATAACTGACTCCTCAATGTGGTATGCAGAAACACACACACACACACACACACACACACACACACACACACACACGAAGAGAGAGAGACACACATATGCAGGCACACACACACACGCAGGCACACACACACACACACACACACACAGGCACAGACACACACACACGTGTGCACGCGCACACACACACCATAGAATATGCATATATTAGTAGATTTGGATAGAAAACACGCTAAAGTTTCCAAAACTTTTAAAATAATGTCTGTGAGTATATCAGAACTCATATGGAACTCCAACCAGGAAGTGGGAAATCTGAGGTTTATAGTTTTTTAAAGTGATTGCCTATCCAATATACCGTGTCTATGGGGTCAGATTGCATGACCTAAGGCTTCCACTAGATGTCAACAGTCTTTAGAACGTTGTTTCAGGCTTTTACTGTGAAAGGGGAGCGAATAAGAGCTGTTTGACTCAGCGGTCTGGCAGAATGCCTTTAGCTAAGTCTCGCGTGCGGCTGTGAGCGCGAGCTCCGTTCCCTTTCATTTCTAAAGACAAAGAAATTGAATATTAATGAAGATGTATGATAAAATATCCTAAAGATTGATTATATACATCGTTTGACATGTTTCTATCAACTGTAATTGAACTTTTTTGACTTTTCGTCTGTTCGACTTAGTGCCCGCGCCTTGTGCATTTGGAATACTGGACTAAACGTGCGAACAAAAAGGAGGTATTTGGACATAAAGATGAACTTTTTCAAACAAAATAAACATTTATTGTCTAACATGGAGACCTGGGAGTGCCATCAGATGAAGATCATCAAAGGTAAGTGATTAATTTTAATGCTATTTCTGTCTTTTGTGACACCTCTACTTGGTTGGAAAATGGCTGTAAGGTCTATTGTAAATGTGTGTTATTGTAGCTTCACAATTGTTTTGTGCAAAAAATATATACAAAAACACACAACATTAAACTACATTTTAATTTAATTAACAGAGGTAATAAACTGTCCATTGTTTAGCACAGTAATTGATAAAACAGGACCATGTTTGCAAAACAAGTGTTTATGAGCACATGTCAATATTACACAGGTAAGAGAATAGTTACAGAAGTCAGGAATGGAGACAACTCCACAAATTTCATGTTAACAAACTATAGTTTTGGCAAGTCGGTTAGGACATCTACTTTGTGCATGACACAAGTAATTTTTCCAACAATTGTTTACAGACAGATTATTTCAATTATCATTCACTGTATCACAATTCCAGTGGGTCAGAAGTTTACATACACTAAGTTGACTGTGCCTTTAAACAGCTTGGAAAATTCCAGAAAATTATGTCATGGCTTCTGATAGGCTAATTGACATCATTTGAGTCAATAGGAGGTGTACCTGTGGATGTATTTCAAGGCCAAACTTCAAACTCAGTGCCTCTTTGCTTGACATCATAGGAAAATCAAAAGACATCAGAAAAACAATTGTACAACTCCACGAGTCTGGTTCATCCTTGGGAGCAATTTCCAAACACCTGAAGGTACCACATTCATCTGTATAAACAATAGTACGCAAGTATAAACACCATGGGACAATGCAGCCGTCATACCGCTCAGGAAGGAGACACGTTCTGTCTCCTAGAGATGAACGTACTTTGGTGCGAAAAGTGCAAATCAATCCCAGAACAACAGCAAAGGACCTTGTGAAGATGCTGGAGGAAACAGGTACAAAAGTATCTATATCCACAGTAAAACAAGTCCTATATCGACATAACCTGAAAAGCCGCTCAGCAAGGAAGAAGACACTGCTCCAAAACCACCATAAAAAAAGACAGACTACGGTTTGCAACTGCACATGGGGACAAAGATGGTACTTTTTGGAGAAATGTCCTCTGGTCTGATGAAACAAAATGGAAATGTTTGGCCGTAAAGACCATCACTATGTTTGGAAGAAAAAGAGGAGACTTGCAAGCCGAAGAACACCATCCCAACCGTGAAGCATGGGGGTGGCATCATCATGTTGTGGGGGTGCTTTGCTGCAGGAAGGACTGGCGCACTTCACAAAATAGATGGCATCATGAGGTGGAAAATGATGAGGATATATTGAAGCAACATCTCCAGACATCAGTCAGGAAGTTAAAGCTTGGTCGCAAATGGGTCTTCCAAATGGACAATGACCTCAAGCATACTTCCAAAGTTGTGGCAAAATGGCTTAAGGACAACAAAGTCAATGTATTGGAGTGGCCATCACAACGCCCTCACCTCAATCCTATAGCTCATTTGTGGGCAGAACTGAAAAAGTGTGTGTGAGCAAGGAGACCTACAATCCTGATTCAGTTACACCAGCTCTGTCAGGAGGAATGGGCCAAAATTCATCCAGCCTATTGTAGGAAGCTTGTGGAAGGCTACCCGAAACATTTGACTTAAGTTAAATCATTTAAAGGCAATGCTACAAAATACTAATTGAGTGTATGTAAACTGAGAATGTGATGAAACAAATAAAAGCTGAAATAAATCATTCTCTCAACTATTATTCTGACATTTGACATTCTTAAAATAAAGTAGTAATCATAACGGACCTAAGACAGGGATTTTGAGTTGAAATGTATTTGGTTAAGGTGTAAACTTCCGACTTCAACTGTACCTCTATACCTCTATAGATGAGTGACTTTGTCCAACACACCACTACCTACTGACCAACAAAATGGCATGTATTGCTAAATAAAAAGGTTTAAAGAAATACAGACATGCACCTCATTACTACAATAAAAAATAAAACATCTCGCTCAATCAAGTTTGATTGTCTTGTAAAAAGAAAAGAAAAGCAAGTTTTAATGTCATTAGAACAAACTTTAAAAGGTATGGGAATGGGATTAGTGTGGTGTGTGAAGAACCCAATACTTTAACTTCAATGTGGTACAAATCACATGTGGAAACACCTCTAAGACTGTGAATGAGGCTGTTTGAGAAGGTTTGTACAATAGACCAACATAGCTACTCTGGTAGGTTAAAGATGTGTGCTGGAAAACCTTGGTAGAGCGTGGGTGGAGAAAGCACTGTGGACATCATGTGAATTTCCTTTCTTTATAAGATTCGTTCCAATGTATATTTCTGACTTAAAACAATGTTTTTTTGTTTGAAATAAGAGTCAATAAGAGTCAAGAGGCGCCAGCTCTGCCTGGTGGTCTGAAACCTTTAATCTGGTTGTCTAATTATAGTATTTAGTCCCACTCAAATCACCTAAGGCTGCTGCCATGAAGTTTTATATGAAAAAACACAGATGAACACAGAACATGAGTTAGTGTCTCAATGCAGTGACAGAGGCTGCTTATTTATTTCTAGTTGGTTGTATTTTATAATGTTAGACAGTGGAATGATGTGATGGTGGCAAGGATAAAACTGAGCTGTCATGTTCTCAGAATATAAGATATTAATGTTGTACACATTTCATGGGGACGTTGTCAGAACATTGTCCAGTTTTGTGTTTGGTTGAAAGTTGTTGGAATATTCTCCTAAAGGAATTTTCTCCTAACTTTAACAACAAATTATGATAAAAAAAAAAAGGTCAGACAGTGAATGATGTGATGCGGGCAGTGATAAAACGGTGCTTTGTCCCAATTGGCACCATGTTCCCTAACATGGGACACTACTTTTGACCAGAGCCATAGGGTCCTGATCAAAAGTAGTGCACTACATAGGAAATAGGGAGCCATTTGGGGCGCAAGCTGTCTGTCAGCTACAGTAGATATGCTTATTGTAACTCCAAACTAATGAGGAGAGACAGTAGAGACACTAATTAGTAATAATTTGAAACACCACCTTGAGGAACGAGTCTAAATCTAAATGTTGCCTATAGTCCTCTCTGCCTTCAAGGAACCGGTCGAGCTAACCGATGGTGGCAGAGCATCAAGTTGGGCTGGCATGTGACTTCGTGCAAATGCTGCAGCTAGATCCCCCCCCCCAAGGTACGTACAATGCTATACCAGCTCTTTACAGATAAAAACTTTTGGGCCAAAATTAGGTTCTGTAACTTTATGACCTTGTCATTGGGGAAAATGTGGAATTGATTGTGTAAGTGAGTTAATATTTTCTGTAAACCTAGGACAATAAGACCTATACTGGATGTTCTCTGCAGACCTAGAAGTAGTAAGATCTACAATACAAGTTTGGACACACCTACTAATTCAAGGGGTTTTATTTGTACTATTTTCTACATTGTAGAATAATAGTGAAGACATCAAAACTACAAAACGCATTAAGGAAATAATTTGCACAAATGAACTTTTAACAAGACACCCCTGTTAACTGAAATGCAGTCCAGGTGACGACCTAATGAAGCTGGTTGAGAGAATGCCAATATTTTGCAAAGCTGTCATCATGGCTACTTTAAAGGATCTCAAATATATTTTGATTTCTTTAACACTTTTCTGGTAATGATTCTATACAGTGCTGTGAAAAAGTATTTGCCTCCGTTCTGATTTCTTATTTTATTGGCAAATTTGTCTTATATGTTTAAGATTAAACAAATTTAAATATTACACAAAGATAACGCATGAACCTCCCTTTGAAGGTCACGCCACAGCATCTCAATCGGATTCAAGTCCGGACTTTGACTAGGCCACTCCAAAACCTTCATTTGTTTTTTTTAAGCCATTCAGAGGTAAACTTGCTGGTGTGTTTTGGATCATTGTCCTGCTGCAGAACACAAGTGCACTTCAGCATGAGGTCACAAACTGATGGCCGGACATTCTCCTTCAGGATTTTTTGGTAGAGAGCAGAATTCATGGTTCCATCAATCACAGAAAGTCGTTCAGGTCCTGAAGCAGCAAAGCAGCCCCAGACCATCACACTACCACCACCATATTTGACTGTTGGTATGATGTTCTTTTTCTGAAATGCTGTGTTACATTAAACCAGATGTAATGGGATGCACACCTTACAAAAAGTCAAACTTTTGCCTCGTCAGAATATTTTCCCAGATGTCTTGGGGATCATCAAGATTTTTTTTGTTGCCAAAAGTGAGACGAGCCTTTATGTTATTTTTGGTCAGCAGTGGTTTTCACCTTGGAACTCTGCCATGGATGCCATTTTTGCCCAGTCTCTTTCTTATGGTTGAGTCATGAACACTGACCTTAACTGAGGCCAGTGAGGCCTGCAGTTCTTTAGATGTTGTTGTGGGTTCTTTTGTGACTTCTTTGATGAGTCGTCGCTGTGCTCTTGGGGTAATGTTGGGAGGCCGGCCACACCTGGGAAGGTTCACCACTGTTCCAAATGTTCTCCATTTGTGGATAATGTCTCTCACCGTGGTTCGCTGGAGTCCCAAAGCTTTAGAAATGGCTTTGTAACCATTTCCAGACTGATAGATGTCAATGACTTTATTTCTCATCTGTTCCGTGAATTTCTTTGGATCGCGGCATGATGTCTTGCTTTTTGAGATCTTTTGGCCTACTTCACTTTGTCAGACAGGTTCTACTTAAGTGATTTCATGATTCAACAGGTCTGGCAGTAATCAGGCCTGGGTGTGGCTAGTGAAATTGAACTCAGCTTTCTAAACAATGTTATTAACCACAGTAAATTAATGATTTAACAAGGGGGAGCAATTACTTTGTCACATAGGGCCATGAAGGTTCAGATAGCTTTTTTCCCTTAATAAATACAATTATCACTTAAAAACTGAATTTTGTGTTGACTTGGGTTATCTCAGTGTAATATTACAATTTGTTTGATCTGAAACATTTAAGTGTGACAAATGTGCAAAAAAATAGGTAATCAGGAAGGGGGCATATACCTTTTCACAGCACTGTGTCATGTTCATCATAGTGAGGAGACCAAAGCGCAGCGTGATTAGAATACATTCTTCTTTAATGAAAACGAAGAACACTTAAACCAACTACACAGAACAAAACAAACGTGAAGCTATATATATATATAATGAGTGCTGACATGCAACTAACCATAGACAATAACCCACAAACTATCCAAGGCATATGGCTTCCTAAATATGGTCCCCAATCAGAGACAACGATAAACAGCTGCCTCTGATTGAGAACCAATCCAGGCAACCATAGACATAATAACACGTAGACTGGAAAAAACCCATAAACATACAAAAATAAACATACAAAAACCCTAGACAGGACAAAAAGACATATCACCCTTGTCACACCCTGACCTGACCAAAATAATAAGGAAAACAAACTAAGGTCAGGGCGTGACACACTGTATGTGTTATTTCATAGTTTTGTTGTCATCACTATTATTCTACAATGTAGAAAATAGTAAAAATAAAGAAAACCCTTGCATGAGTAGGTGTGTCCAAACTTTTGACTGGTACTGTATGTGTATAATTGATGTTCTCTGTAGGGGGGGGGGGGGGGTAGCAAGACCTATACTGGGTGTTGATTATTTAATTGTAAGTCACTCTTGATAAGAGTGTCTGCTAAATGACTAAAATGCAAATGTGAAGTAAGATAATATCATATCTGCATCTTACCCAGACGTATAAACGCCATCTTTATTTTCATTTTTGATCTATGTTGTAATCATCATCTTCATAGTCGTGTGTTGTGTAACTGAGTTGATTATTCCACAATTAAACCTTTCAGAAATGCCAAGAAAAATGTATTTTAATAGAGTCATAACTTTTAAATCAGTGACAGGAAGACTTGTTATGCAAAATGGAGGTTAGGAAATTCCAATCATTTGCTCAAAGGCACAATTTTAATTAGAAAACAACAAGTCAAAGCCTACTTCTAAATAGAAAACAAAAAAATCTAAGGCCCACTTCTTATTCCAAAAACAACGAATCAAAGGCCCATTCCTAATTCTAAAAACAAAAACAACAAATCAAAGGTCCACTCCTAATTCCAAAAACAACAAAATGGCATCCTCTCCACTTGGTTTACTATGAAGCTGCACACTACTTATGTGAGGTGAGAAGGGGAACAGCTGATTACATCGCCGTAAAATACAATACATTAGATACAATTCACAATGCACCCATTGTGCCGCCATAAGTAAGATGGAAATTGCCTTTCATTTTTGTTATTCTACAGACTTGTGACTCATGCAATGAGCTACAATGAGTCAAACCTATAGCCAGAAGCAAGGCATAGTGCCAATGTAGATGCACCAGCGACTACATTGAGCAGTACAGTAATAATGCTTGGGAGTCCTTAAAGGATCTGGGGATAACTCCATGCTCCCTCCCTATCTCTGTCACTCTCCCTCTCTCCCCAGCTAACAACAAATGTCATCACAACTTTAAAGAACATTCCTTTAAGAGTCTCAATAGGTCATTACTAAACCCGCACGGAATCAACGCAAGCAAAATTGCGATGAAAATCAGCAGAATTTGAAATAGAATGCATAGGATTCTAAAGCAAAAGATAAGCGGCCAGCTGATAGCAAAGTTAAATCAAATTGACCTGTTGTTGAATTTTACGTTATTTTCACCCGTTTGCCATAGATTGTTTTTCAATCACTGAAAAGTGTAGCCAGAGGTTCAGCCCACTCTCCTCACCGTAAGCCCCTCCCCTGTGTGAGTGAGAGATCGTGAAGACAGCTCTAAGAACCAACCAATGACAACAACAAAAAATTCCCAGATTTTACAGCAGAGGAGCTGAGGAGTAAACACTTAGCGACCAGAATAACAGTCAGGTACAGGGCCAGGAAGATTCTAGCTATCCAAGGATGGAGGAGTACTTCTCTGCAAAGTCTGTCAGCATTCAATCGACAACATACAGTGGCGAGCGAAAGTATTCACGCCTCTTGGCATTTTTCCTATGTTGTTGCCTTTACAACCTGGAATTAAAAATGATTTTTTGGGTGGTTTGCGTCATTTGATTTACATAACATGCCTACCACTTTGAAGTTGCAAAATTTTTTTTTTTTGTGAAACAAACAAGAAATAAGACCAAAAAAAGACAACTTGAGCGTGCATAACTATTCATCCCCCTTTAAAACCTCTAGTGGCTCCCCATCCCGCATGAGGATGGTGATGATGCGTAATCATCAACTGACACTAATTAGCATAACGCAACGGACATAAATATTCCTAGAAAATATTCCTATTCATGAAAATCACAAGTGAAATATATTGAGACACAGCTTAGCCTTTTGTTAATCACCCTGTCATCTCAGATTTTCAAAATATGCTTTACAGCCAAAGCTAGACAAGCATTTGTGTAAGTTTATTGATAGCCTAGCATAGCATTTTGTCCAGCTAGCAGCAGGTAACTTGGTCATGGAAATCAGAAAAGCAATCAAATTAAATAGTTTACCTTTGATGAGGTTCAGATGTTTTCACTCACGAGACTCCCAGTTAGATAGCCAATGTTCCTTTTTCCCCAAAATATTATTTTTGTAGGCGAAATAGCTCCATTTGTTCTTCACGTTTGGCTGAGAAATCGCCCGGAAATTGCAGTCGAAAAATAATCCAGATTAGCTCCATAATATCGACAGAAACATGGCAAACGTTGTTTATAATCAATCCTCAAGGTGTTTTTCAAATATCTATTCGATAATATATCAACCGGGACTGGTGGCTTCTTAGTAGGATAGAGCGAAACAATGGCTGCGTTTGTCCTTTACGCACCAAACACTCTGAGAGACTTCAGCTGACCACTGACGCAATGTTGACGTTCAGGCTAATTTTTTAAATAAAAGCCTGAAACTATGTATTGTGACACTAGACACATTAGGGAAGCCATAGAAAAAGGAATCTGGTTGATATCTCATTCACTGCTCAATAGGGACGCATAGGGACGCAGAGCCTTCTAAATAAGAGTCCCTTCCTGTTTGGATTTTTCTCAGGCTTTCACCTGCAACATCAGTTCTGTTATACTCACAGACAATATTTTTACAGTTTTGGAAACTTTAGAGTGTGTTCGATCCTAAGCTGTCAATTATAATCATATTCTAAGATCTTTTCCTGACAAAATATCCCGTTTACTACGGGAACGTTATTTTTCCAAAAATGAAAATACTGCCCCCTAGTCACAAAAGGTTTTAAGTCATACCACAGACTCTAAATTGGATTGAGGTCTGGGCTTTGACTAGGCCATTCCAAGACATTTAACTGTTTCCCCTTACACCACTCGAGTGTTGCTTTAGCAGTATGCTTAGGGTCATTGTCCTGCTGGAAGGTGAACCTCCGTCCCAGTCTCAAATCTCTGGAAGACTGAAACAGGTTTCCCTCAAGAATTTCCCTCTATTTAGAGCCATCCATCATTCCTTCAATTCTGACCAGTTTCACAGTCCCTGCCAATGAAAAACATCCTTCACTTCACAGCTTCACTGTGGGGATAGTGTTCTTGGGGTGATGAGAGGTGTTGGGGATAGTGTTCTTGGGGTGATGAGAGGTGTTGGGTTTGCGCCAGACATAGCGTTTTCCTTGATGGCCAAAAAAAACTCAATTTTAGTCTCATCTGACCAGAGTACATTCTTCCACATGTTTGGGGAGTCTCCCACATGTATTTTGGTGAACACCAAACGTGTTTGCTTATTTTTTTCTTTAAACAATGCCTTTTTTCTGGCCACTCTTCCGTAAAGCCCAGCTCTGTGGAGGCTTAAAGTGGTCCTATGGACAGATACTCCAATCTCCACTGTGGAGCTTTGAAGCTCCTTCAGGGTTATCTTTGGTCTCTTTGTTGCCTCTCCGATTAATGCCCTCCTTGCCTGGTCATTGAGTTTTGGTGGGCGGCCCTCTCTTGGCAGGTTTGTTGTGGTGCCATATTCTTTCTATTTTCTAATAATGGATTTAATGGTGCTCTGTAGGATGTTAAAAGTTTCTGATATTGTTTTATAACCCAACCCTGATCTGTACTTCACAACTTTCAAGCTTAGCTTAAAAGCTTGAGATCCAACATAACTACTGTAGTAGGTCAAAGCTGTGTACTGGAAAACCTTGTTAGAGCATGGGTGGAGTAGGCATTGTGGAGTTCATGTGAATTTCCTTTCTTTATCTTTTTAGGATTCAGACCAATGTCTATTTCTGACTTTTAAACATAGTTTTTTGTCAAGAGGCGTTAGCTCTGGCTGTTGGTCTGAAACCTTTAATCTGGTTGTCTAATTATGGTATTTAGTCCCACTCAAATCCCCCAAGGTTGCTGCCAAACATTTGATATGAAGTTTTACATGAAAAAACACCTTCAACGAAGGGCAGAGATGAACATAGAACACGAGTTAGTGTCTCAATGCAGGAATGATGTGATGGTGGCAAGGATAAAACTGAGCTGTCATGTTCTCAGAATATAAGATATTAATGTTGTACACATTTCATGGGGACGTTGTCAGAACATTGTCCAGTTTTGTGTTTGGTTGAAAGTTGAAGGAATGTTCTCCTAACTGACACCAAAACATGCTAAAAAAATGGTTCTCAAAAGATTTTTGTTAACATTGATAGACTGTTCTCCTTCTAATGGAAAACTAGACACTCAAACATTAGGGGAACTCTCTCTCTCCCGAGAAGTGTTATCCTTCTCTCTCTCTCTCTCTCTCTCTCTCTCTCTCTCTCTCTCTCTCTCTCTCGTCTCTCTCTCTCTCTCACTCGTCTCTCTCTCTCTCTTTCTCTCGTCTCTGTCTCTCTCGTCTCTCTCTCGTCTCTCTCTTGACTCTCTTGACTCTCTTGACTCTCTCGTCTCTCTCTGTCTCTCGTCTCTCTCTCTTTCGTTTCTCTCTCTCTCTCTTTCTCTCTCTCTCTCTCTCTCTCGTCTCTCTCTCTCTCACTCATCTCTCTCTCTCTCTTTCTCTCGTCTCTGTCTCTCTCTCTCTCTCGTCTCTCTCTCGTCTCTCTCTTGACTCTCTCGTCTTTTATCAAATTTTATCAAATGTTTATCAAATTTGGGTTTGTTTTTTAATTCTTCGTGGATCTGTGTAATCTGAGGGAAATCGGTGTCTCTATGGTCATACATTTGGCAGGAGGTTAGGAAGTGCAGCTCAGTTTCCACCTCATTTTGTGGGCAGTGTGCACATAGCCTGTCTTCTCTTGAGAGCCAAGTCTGCCTACGGCGATGCTCACTGAGTCTGTACATAGTCAAAGCTTTCCTTAAGTTTGGGTCAGTCACAGTGGTCAGGTATTCTGCCACTGTATACTCTCTGTTTAGGGCCAACGAGCATTCTAGTTTGCTCTGTTTATTGGTTAATTATTTCAAATGTGTTAAGTAATTATCTTTTTTTTCTCATGATTTGGTTGGGTCTAATTGTGTTGCTGTCCTGGGGCTCTGTGAGGTCTGTTTGTGTTTGTGAACAGAACCCCAGGACCAGCTTGCTTAGGGGACTATTCTCTTTTTTTGCTAGTTTTGAAGTTACCTGTTAACGACGCATTCGTTATGACCGGCTGGGGAAAGGAACATGGAGCAGAAGGCAAGGAGCAGAATGCTGTTTGAAAACGACAAGCTGATACCTTGGCCTTCAGCCTTCTGATGATTTTGTTGGGCGACTGGACCTTTTTTGGAACACCATTATTTTATTTTCCACCTCATTGTTGTTTGTGTTACGTGGATTTTATAATGTCGTATGTTTTTCCCCCAACACCACTTTTCAGACCCTCATGCCAAATTGAGACAAATTGGCAAAGCATGAGAAGACTTTGCCTTTGTTTTTGTTGTTTGTCAATTAGGGTGTGCAGGGTGAATACATGGTCTGTCGTACGGTAATGTTTTTTACTGAGGAAATCTACGAGTCTGCTGTTAATGATAATGCAGATGACTTTCCCAAGGTTGCTGTTGACTCCCATCTCTCTCTCTCTGTCCCTCTCTCTCAGCCTCACACTCTCTTTCCCCCCTCTCTTGCTCCCCCTCTCTCTTCCTCCTTCTCCCTCTACTGAATACCTCACCGTAGCATAATGAGAGGAGTGACGGGTAATCTATGTGGAAATTAATATTCATGAGCTCAATCACATGACTACCTCACTGATACGGCGGTAGGCAAGAGTAAATGTATATTTATACTTCCTGATATATCACCTCTTACTCTTGGTCCCTCCCATACTTCCTGATACACCACCTCTTACTCTTGGTCAGTCCCATACTTCCTGATACACCACCTCTTACTCTTGGTCCCTCCCATACTTCCTGATATATCACCTCTTACTCTTGGTCCCTCCCATACTTCCTGATACACCACCTCTTACTCTTGGTCAGTCCCATACTTCCTGATACACCACCTCTTACTCTTGGTCCCTCCCATACTTCCTGATACACCACCTCTTACTCTTGGTCCCTCCCATACATCCTGATACAACACCGTTTACTCTTGGTCCCTCCCATACATCACCTTCTACTCTTGGTCCCTCCCATGCTTCCTGATACACCACCTCCTACTCTTGGTCCCTCCCATACTTCCTGATACAGCACCTCTTACTCTTGGTCCCTCCCATACTTCCTGATACAACACCTTTTACTCTTGGTCCCTCCCATACTTCCTGATACATCACCTTTTACTCTTGGTACCTCCCATACTTCCTGATACATCACCTTTTACTCTTGGTCCCTCACATATACCACATCTAACTCTTGGTCCTTCCCTTACACCACCTCTTACTCTTGGTCCCTCCCATACTTCCTGAAACACCACCTCTTACTCTTGGTCCCTCCCATACTTCCTGATACATCACCTCGTACTCTTGGTCCCTCCCATACTTCCGGATACACCACCTCTTACTCTTGGTCCCTCCCATGATTCCTGATACACCACCTTTTACTCTTGGTCCCTCCCATACACCACCTCTAACTCTTGGTCCTTCCCATACACCACCTCTTACTCTTGGTCCCTCCCATACTTCCTGATACACCACCTCTTACTCTTGATCCCTCCCATACTTCCTGATACACCACCTCTTACTCTTGGTCCCTCCCATACTTCCTGATACATCACCTTTTACTCTTGGTCCCTCCCATACATCACCTTTTACTCTTGGTCCCTCCCATACTTCCTGATACAACACCTTTTACTCTTGGTCCCTCCCATGCTTCCTGATACATCACCCCTTACTCTTGGTCCCTCCCATACACCACATCTTACTCTTGGTCCCTCCCATACATCACCTCTTACTCTTGGTCCCTCCCATACATCACCTTTTACTCTTGGTCCCTCCCATACTTCCTGATACAACACCTTTTACTCTTGGTCCCTCCCATACTTCCTGATACACCACCTCTTACTCTAGGTCCCTCCCATACTTCCTGATACATCACCTTTTACTCTTGGTCCCTCCCATACACCACATCTTACTCTTGGTCCCTCCCATACATCACCTCTTACTCTTGGTCCCTCCCATACATCACCTTTTACTCTTGGTCCCTCCCATACTTCCTGATACAACACCTTTTACTCTTGGTCCCTCCCATACTTCCTGATACGTCACCTCTTACTCTTGGTCCCTCCATACTTCCTGATACATCACCTCTTACTCTTGGTCCCTCCCATACTTCCTGATACAACACCTTTTTTCTCTTGGTCCCTCCCATACATCACCTCCTACTCTTCGTCCCTCCCATGCTTCCTGATACACCACCTCTTACTCTTGGTCCCTCCCATACTTCCTGATACATCACCTCCTCCTCTAGGTCCCTCGAATACTTCCTGATACAGCACCTCTTACTCTTGGTCCCTCCCATACTTCCTGATACAACACCTTTTACTCTTGGTCCCTCCCATACTTCCTGATACATCACCTTTTACTCTTGGTCCCTCCCATACATCACCACTTACTCTTGGTCCCTCCCATACATCACCTCTTACTCTTGGTCCCTCCCATACTTCCTGATACATCACCTCTTACTCTTGGTCCCTCCCATACATCACCTCTTACTCAAGGTCCCTCCCATACTTCCTGATACGTCACCTCTTACTGTTGGTCCCTCCCATACTTCCTGATACATCATATTTTACTCTTGGTCCCTCCCATACTTCCTGATACACCACCTCTTACTCTTGGTCCCTCCCATTCTTCCTGATACAACACCTTTTACTCTTGGTCCCTCCCATACTTCCTGATACATCATATTTTACTCTTGGTCCCTCCCATACTTCCTGATACACCACCTCTTACTCTTTGTCCCTCCCATACTTCCTGATACAACACCTTTTTTCTCTTGGTCCCTCCCATACTTCCTGATACATCATATTTTACTCTTGGTCCCTCCCATACTTCCTGATACATCACCTCTTACTCTTGGTCCCTCCCATACTTCCTGATACAACACCTTTTACTCTTGGTCCCTCCCATACTTCCTGATACATCACGTCTTACTCTTGGTCCCTCCCATACACCACCTCTTACTCTTGGTCCTTCCCATAATTCCTAATACACCACCTCTTACTCTTGGTCCCTCCCATACTTCCTGATACATCACGTTTTAATCTTGGTCCCTCCCATACTTCCTGATACACCACCTTTTACTCTTGGTCCCTCCCATACACCACCTCTTACACTTGGTCCCTCCCATACATCACCTCTTACTCTTGGTCCCTCCCATACATCACCTCTTACTGTTGGTCCCTCCCATACTTCCTGATACGTCACATCTTACTCTTGGTCCCTCCCATACATCACCTTCTACTCTTGGTCCCTCCCATGCTTCCTGATACACCACCTCCTACTCTTGGTCCCTCCCATACTTCCTGATACAGCACCTCTTACTCTTGGTCCCTCCCATACTTCCTGATACAACACCTTTTACTCTTGGTCCCTCCCATACTTCCTGATACATAACCTTTTACTCTTGGTACCTCCCATACTTCCTGATACATCACCTTTTACTCTTGGTCCCTCACATACACCACATCTAACTCTTGGTCCTTCCCTTACACCACCTCTTACTCTTGGTCCCTCCCATACTTCCTGAAACACCACCTCTTACTCTTGGTCCCTCCCACACTTCCTGATACATCACCTCCTACTCTTGGTCCCTCCCATACTTCCGGATACACCACCTCTTACTCTTGGTCCCTCCCATACTTCCTGATACTACACACCTTTTACTCTTGGTCCCTCCCATGATTCCTGATACACCACCTTTTACTCTTGGTCCCTCCCATACACCACCTCTAACTCTTGGTCCTTCCCATACACCACCTCTTACTCTTGGTCCCTCCCATACTTCCTGATACACCACCTCTTACTCTTGGTCCCTCCCATACTTCCTGATACACCACCTCTTACTCTTGGTCCCTCCCATACTTCCTGATACATCACCTTTTACTCTTGGTCCCTCCCATACATCACCTTTTACTCTTGGTCCCTCCCATACTTCCTGATACAACACCTTTTACTCTTGGTCCCTCCCATACTTCCTGATACGTCACCTCTTACTCTTGGTCCCTCCATACTTCCTGATACATCACCTCTTACTCTTGGTCCCTCCCATACTTCCTGATACAACACCTTTTTTCTCTTGGTCCCTCCCATACATCACCTCCTACTCTTCGTCCCTCCCATGCTTCCTGATACACCACCTCTTACTCTTGGTCCCTCCCATACTTCCTGATACATCACCTCCTCCTCTAGGTCCCTCGAATACTTCCTGATACAGCACCTCTTACTCTTGGTCCCTCCCATACTTCCTGATACAACACCTTTTACTCTTGGTCCCTCCCATACTTCCTGATACATCACCTTTTACTCTTGGTCCCTCCCATACATCACCACTTACTCTTGGTCCCTCCCATACATCACCTCTTACTCTTGGTCCCTCCCATACTTCCTGATACATCACCTCTTACTCTTGGTCCCTCCCATACATCACCTCTTACTCAAGGTCCCTCCCATACTTCCTGATACGTCACCTCTTACTGTTGGTCCCTCCCATACTTCCTGATACATCATATTTTACTCTTGGTCCCTCCCATACTTCCTGATACACCACCTCTTACTCTTGGTCCCTCCCATTCTTCCTGATACAACACCTTTTACTCTTGGTCCCTCCCATACTTCCTGATACATCACCTCTTACTCTTTGTCCCTCCCATACTTCCTGATACAACACCTTTTTTCTCTTGGTCCCTCCCATACTTCCTGATACATCACCTTTTACTCTTGGTCCCTCCCATACATCACCTTTTACTCTTGGTCCCTCCCATACTTCCTGATACAACACCTTTTACTCTTGGTCCCTCCCATGCTTCCTGATACATCACCCCTTACTCTTGGTCCCTCCCATACACCACATCTTACTCTTGGTCCCTCCCATACATCACCTCTTACTCTTGGTCCCTCCCATATATCACCTCTTACTCTTGGTCCCTCCATACTTCCTGATACATCACCTCTTACTCTTGGTCCCTCCCATACTTCCTGATACAACACCTTTTACTCTTGGTCCCTCCCATACTTCCTGATACATCACCTTTTACTCTTGGTCCCTCCCATACATCACCACTTACTCTTGGTCCCTCCCATACATCACCTCTTACTCTTGGTCCCTCCCATACTTCCTGATACATCACCTCTTACTCTTGGTCCCTCCCATACATCACCTCTTACTCTTGGTCCCTCCCATACATCACCTCTTACTCTTGGTCCCTCCCATACTTCCTGATACGTCACCTCTTACTGTTCGTCCCTCCCATACTTCCTGATACATCATATTTTACTCTTGGTCCCTCCCATACTTCCTGATACACCACCTCTTACTCTTGGTCCCTCCCATTCTTCCTGATACAACACCTTTTACTCTTGGTCCCTCCCATACTTCCTGATACATCACCTCTTACTCTTCGTCCCTCCCATACTTCCTGATACAACACCTTTTTTCTCTTGGTCCCTCCCATACTTCCTGATACATCATATTTTACTCGTGGACCCTCCCATACTTCCTGATACATCACCTCTTACTCTTGGTCCCTCCCATACTTCCTGATACATCACCTCTTACTCTTGGTCCCTCCCATACTTCCTGATACAACACCTTTTACTCTTGGTCCCTCCCATACTTCCTGATACATCACGTCTTACTCTTGGTCCCTCCCATACACCACCTCTTACTCTAGGTCCCTCCCATACTTCCTGATACATCATGTTTTACTCTTGGTCCCTCCCATACACCACCTCTTACACTTGGTCCCTCCCATACATCACCTCTTACTCTTGGTCCCTCCCATACATCACCGCTTACTCTTGGTCCCTCCCATACTTCCTGATACGTCACATCTTACTCTTGGTCCCTCCCATACTTCCTGATACATCACCTCTTACTCTTGGTCCCTCCCATACTTCCTGATACATCACCTCTTACTCTTGGTCCCTCCCATACTTCCTGATACAACACCTTTTTTCTCTTGGTCCCTCCCATACATCACCTCCTACTCTTCGTCCCTCCCATGCTTCCTGATACAACACCTTTTACTCTTGGTCCCTCCCATACTTCCTGATACATCACGTCTTACTCTTGGTCCCTCCCATACACCACCTCTTACTCTTGGTCCTTCCCATAATTCCTAATACACCACCTCTTACTCTTGGTCCCTCCCATACTTCCTGATACACCACCTTTTACTCTTGGTCCCTCCCATACACCACCTCTTACACTTGGTCCCTCCCATACATCACCTCTTACTCTTGGTCCCTCCCATACATCACCTCTTACTGTTGGTCCCTCCCATACTTCCTGATACGTCACATCTTACTCTTGGTCCCTCCCATACATCACCTTCTACTCTTGGTCCCTCCCATGCTTCCTGATACACCACCTCCTACTCTTGGTCCCTCCCATACTTCCTGATACAGCACCTCTTACTCTTGGTCCCTCCCATACTTCCTGATACAACACCTTTTACTCTTGGTCCCTCCCATACTTCCTGATACATAACCTTTTACTCTTGGTACCTCCCATACTTCCTGATACATCACCTTTTACTCTTGGTCACTCACATACACCACATCTAACTCTTGGTCCTTCCCTTACACCACCTCTTACTCTTGGTCCCTCCCATACTTCCTGAAACACCACCTCTTACTCTTGGTCCCTCCCATACTTCCTGATACATCACCTCCTACTCTTGGTCCCTCCCATACTTCCGGATACACCACCTCTTACTCTTGGTCCCTCCCATACTTCCTGATACTACACCTTTTACTCTTGGTCCCTCCCATGATTCCTGATACACCACCTTTTACTCTTGGTCCCTCCCATACACCACCTCTAACTCTTGGTCCTTCCCATACACCACCTCTTACTCTTGGTCCCTCCCATACTTCCTGATACACCACCTCTTACTCTTGGTCCCTCCCATACTTCCTGATACACCACCTCTTACTCTTGGTCCCTCCCATACTTCCTGATACATCACCTTTTACTCTTGGTCCCTCCCATACATCACCTTTTACTCTTGGTCCCTCCCATACTTCCTGATACAACACCTTTTACTCTTGGTCCCTCCCATGCTTCCTGATACATCACCCCTTACTCTTGGTCCCTCCCATACACCACATCTTACTCTTGGTCCCTCCCATACATCACCTCTTACTCTTGGTCCCTCCCATATATCACCTCTTACTCTTGGTCCCTCCATACTTCCTGATACATCACCTCTTACTCTTGGTCCCTCCCATACTTCCTGATACAACACCTTTTTTCTCTTGGTCCCTCCCATACATCACCTCCTACTCTTCGTCCCTCCCATGCTTCCTGATACACCACCTCTTACTCTTGGTCCCTCCCATACTTCCTGATACATCACCTCCTCCTCTTGGTCCCTCGAATACTTCCTGATACAGCACCTCTTACTCTTGGTCCCTCCCATACTTCCTGATACAACACCTTTTACTCTTGGTCCCTCCCATACTTCCTGATACATCACCTTTTACTCTTGGTCCCTCCCATACATCACCACTTACTCTTGGTCCCTCCCATACATCACCTCTTACTCTTGGTCCCTCCCATACTTCCTGATACATCACCTCTTACTCTTGGTCCCTCCCACACATCACCTCTTACTCTTGGTCCCTCCCATACATCACCTCTTACTCTTGGTCCCTCCCATACTTCCTGATACGTCACCTCTTACTGTTCGTCCCTCCCATACTTCCTGATACATCATATTTTACTCTTGGTCCCTCCCATACTTCCTGATACACCACCTCTTACTCTTGGTCCCTCCCATTCTTCCTGATACAACACCTTTTACTCTTGGTCCCTCCCATACTTCCTGATACATCACCTCTTACTCTTCGTCCCTCCCATACTTCCTGATACAACACCTTTTTTCTCTTGGTCCCTCCCATACTTCCTGATACATCATATTTTACTCGTGGACCCTCCCATACTTCCTGATACATCACCTCTTACTCTTGGTCCCTCCCATACTTCCTGATACATCACCTCTTACTCTTGGTCCCTCCCATACTTCCTGATACAACACCTTTTACTCTTGGTCCCTCCCATACTTCCTGATACATCACGTCTTACTCTTGGTCCCTCCCATACACCACCTCTTACTCTAGGTCCCTCCCATACTTCCTGATACATCACGTTTTACTCTTGGTCCCTCCCATACACCACCTCTTACACTTGGTCCCTCCCATACATCACCTCTTACTCTTGGTCCCTCCCATACATCACCGCTTACTCTTGGTCCCTCCCATACTTCCTGATACGTCACATCTTACTCTTGGTCCCTCCCATACTTCCTGATACATCACCTCTTACTCTTGGTCCCTCCCATACTTCCTGATACAACACCTTTTTTCTCTTGGTCCCTCACATACTTCCTGATACATCATCTTTTACTCTTGGTCCCTCCCATACTTCCTGATACACCACCTCTTACTCTTGGTCCCTCCCATACTTCCTGATACAACACATTTTACTCTTGGTCCCTCCCATACATCACATCCTACTATTGGTCCCTCCCATGCTTCCTGATACACCACCTCTTACTCTTGGTCCCTCCCATACTTCCTGATACATCACCTCTTACTCTTGGTCCCTCCCATACTTCCTGATACAACACCTCTTACTCTTGGTCCCTCCCATACACCACCTCTTACTCTTGGTCCCTCCCATACATCACCTTTTACACTTGGTCCCTCCCATACTTCCTGATACATCACCTCTTACTCTTGGTCCCTCCCATACTTCCTGATACATCACCTCTTACTCTTTGTCCCTCCCATACTTCCTGATACACCACCTCTTACTCTTGGTCCCTCCCATACTTCCTGATACACCACCTCTTACTCTTGGTCCCTCCCATACTTCCTGATACATCACCTCTTACTCTTGGTCCCTCCCATACTTCCTGATACATCACCTCTTACTCTTTGTCCCTCCCATACTTCCTGATACACCACCACTTACTCTTGGTCCCTCCCATACATCACCTCTTACTCTTGGTCCCTTCCATACTTCCTGATACATCACCTCTTACTCTTGGTCCCTCCCATACATCACCTCTTACTCTTGGTCCCTCCCATACATCACCTCTTACTCTTGGTCCCTGCCATACTTCCTGATACGTCACCTCTTACTCTTGGTCCCTCCCATACTTCCTGATACACCACCTCTTACTCTTGGTCCCTCCCATACTTCCTGATACATCACCTCTTACTCTTGGTCCCTCCCATACTTCCTGATACATCACCTCTTACTCTTGGTCCCTCCCATACTTCCTGATACAACACCTTTTACTCTCATACTTCCTGATACATCACCTCTTACTCTTGGTCCCTCCCATACATCACCTCTTACTCTTGGTCCCTCCCATACATCACCTCTTACTCTTGGTCCCTGCCATACTTCCTGATACGTCACCTCTTACTCTTGGTCCCTCCCATACTTCCTGATACACCACCTCTTACTCTTGGTCCCTCCCATACTTCCTGATACACCACCTCTTACTCTTGGTCCCTCCCATATATCACCTCTTACTCTTGGTCCCTCCCATACTTCCTGATACACCACCTCTTACTCTTGGTCCCTCCCATACTTCCTGATACACCACCTCTTACTCTTGGTCCCTCCCATACTTCCTGATACATCACCTCTTACTCTTTGTCCCTCCCATACTTCCTGATACACCACCTCTTACTCTTGGTCCCTCCCATATATCACCTCCTACTCTTGGTCCCTCCCATACTTCCTGATACACCACCTCTTACTCTTGGTCCCTCCCATACTTCCTGATACACCACCTTTTACTCTTGGTCCCTCCCATACTTTCTGATACATCACCTTTTACTCTTGGTCCCTCCCATACTTCCTGATACAACACCTTTTACTCTTGGTCCCTCCCATACTTCCTGATACGTCACCTCTTACTCTTGGTCCCTCCATACTTCCTGATACATCACCTCTTACTCTTGGTCCCTCCCATACTTCCTGATACAACACCTTTTTTCTCTTGGTCCCTCCCATACATCACCTCTTACTCTTGGTCCCTCCCATACTTCCTGATACACCACCTCTTACTCTTGGTCCCTCCCATACTTCCTGATACAACACCTTTTACTCTCATACTTCCTGATACATCACCTCTTACTCTTGGTCCCTCCCATACATCACCTCTTACTCTTGGTCCCTCCCATACATCACCTCTTACTCTTGGTCCCTGCCATACTTCCTGATACGTCACCTCTTACTCTTGGTCCCTCCCATACTTCCTGATACACCACCTCTTACTCTTGGTCCCTCCCATACTTCCTGATACACCACCTCTTACTCTTGGTCCCTCCCATATATCACCTCTTACTCTTGGTCCCTCCCATACTTCCTGATACACCACCTCTTACTCTTGGTCCCTCCCATACTTCCTGATACACCACCTCTTACTCTTGGTCCCTCCCATACTTCCTGATACATCACCTCTTACTCTTTGTCCCTCCCATACTTCCTGATACACCACCTCTTACTCTTGGTCCCTCCCATATATCACCTCCTACTCTTGGTCCCTCCCATACTTCCTGATACACCACCTCTTACTCTTGGTCCCTCCCATACTTCCTGATACACCACCTTTTACTCTTGGTCCCTCCCATACTTTCTGATACATCACCTTTTACTCTTGGTCCCTCCCATACTTCCTGATACAACACCTTTTACTCTTGGTCCCTCCCATACTTCCTGATACGTCACCTCTTACTCTTGGTCCCTCCATACTTCCTGATACATCACCTCTTACTCTTGGTCCCTCCCATACTTCCTGATACAACACCTTTTTTCTCTTGGTCCCTCCCATACATCACCTCCTACTCTTGGTCCCTCCCATACTTCCTGATACATCACCTCTTACTCTTGGTCCCTCCCATACATCACCTCTTACTCAAGGTCCCTCCCATACTTCCTGATACGTCACCTCTTACTGTTGGTCCCTCCCATACTTCCTGATACATCATATTTTACTCTTGGTCCCTCCCATACTTCCTGATACACCACCTCTTACTCTTGGTCCCTCCCATTCTTCCTGATACAACACCTTTTACTCTTGGTCCCTCCCATACTTCCTGATACATCACCTCTTACTCTTTGTCCCTCCCATACTTCCTGATACAACACCTTTTTTCTCTTGGTCCCTCCCATACTTCCTGATACATCATATTTTACTCTTGGTCCCTCCCATACTTCCTGATACATCACCTCTTACTCTTGGTCCCTCCCATACTTCCTGATACAACACCTTTTACTCTTGGTCCCTCCCATACTTCCTGATACAACACCTTTTTTCTCTTGGTCCCTCCCATACATCACCTCTTACTCTTGGTCCCTCCCATACTTCCTGATACACCACCTCTTACTCTTGGTCCCTCCCATACTTCCTGATACAACACCTTTTACTCTCATACTTCCTGATACATCACCTCTTACTCTTGGTCCCTCCCATACATCACCTCTTACTCTTGGTCCCTCCCATACATCACCTCTTACTCTTGGTCCCTGCCATACTTCCTGATACGTCACCTCTTACTCTTGGTCCCTCCCATACTTCCTGATACACCACCTCTTACTCTTGGTCCCTCCCATACTTCCTGATACACCACCTCTTACTCTTGGTCCCTCCCATATATCACCTCTTACTCTTGGTCCCTCCCATACTTCCTGATACACCACCTCTTACTCTTGGTCCCTCCCATACTTCCTGATACACCACCTCTTACTCTTGGTCCCTCCCATACTTCCTGATACATCACCTCTTACTCTTTGTCCCTCCCATACTTCCTGATACACCACCTCTTACTCTTGGTCCCTCCCATATATCACCTCCTACTCTTGGTCCCTCCCATACTTCCTGATACACCACCTCTTACTCTTGGTCCCTCCCATACTTCCTGATACACCACCTTTTACTCTTGGTCCCTCCCATACTTTCTGATACATCACCTTTTACTCTTGGTCCCTCCCATACTTCCTGATACAACACCTTTTACTCTTGGTCCCTCCCATACTTCCTGATACGTCACCTCTTACTCTTGGTCCCTCCATACTTCCTGATACATCACCTCTTACTCTTGGTCCCTCCCATACTTCCTGATACAACACCTTTTTTCTCTTGGTCCCTCCCATACATCACCTCCTACTCTTGGTCCCTCCCATACTTCCTGATACATCACCTCTTACTCTTGGTCCCTCCCATACATCACCTCTCACTCAAGGTCCCTCCCATACTTCCTGATACGTCACCTCTTACTGTTGGTCCCTCCCATACTTCCTGATACATCATATTTTACTCTTGGTCCCTCCCATACTTCCTGATACACCACCTCTTACTCTTGGTCCCTCCCATTCTTCCTGATACAACACCTTTTACTCTTGGTCCCTCCCATACTTCCTGATACATCACCTCTTACTCTTTGTCCCTCCCATACTTCCTGATACAACACCTTTTTTCTCTTGGTCCCTCCCATACTTCCTGATACATCATATTTTACTCTTGGTCCCTCCCATACTTCCTGATACATCACCTCTTACTCTTGGTCCCTCCCATACTTCCTGATACAACACCTTTTACTCTTGGTCCCTCCCATACTTCCTGATACATCACGTCTTACTCTTGGTCCCTCCCATACACCACCTCTTACTCTTGGTCCTTCCCATAATTCCTAATACACCACCTCTTACTCTTGGTCCCTCCCATACTTCCTGATACATCACGTTTTACTCTTGGTCCCTCCCATACTTCCTGATACACCACCTTTTACTCTTGGTCCCTCCCATACACCACCTCTTACACTTGGTCCCTCCCATACATCACCTCTTACTCTTGGTCCCTCCCATACATCACCTCTTACTGTTGGTCCCTCCCATACTTCCTGATACGTCACATCTTACTCTTGGTCCCTCCCATACATCACCTTCTACTCTTGGTCCCTCCCATGCTTCCTGATACACCACCTCCTACTCTTGGTCCCTCCCATACTTCCTGATACAGCACCTCTTACTCTTGGTCCCTCCCATACTTCCTGATACATCACCTTTTACTCTTGGTCCCTCACATACACCACATCTAACTCTTGGTCCTTCCCTTACACCACCTCTTACTCTTGGTCCCTCCCATACTTCCTGAAACACCACCTCTTACTCTTGGTCCCTCCCATACTTCCTGATACATCACCTCCTACTCTTGGTCCCTCCCATACTTCCGGATACACCACCTCTTACTCTTGGTCCCTCCCATACTTCCTGATACATCACCTTTTACTCTAGGTCCCTCCCATACATCACCTTTTACTCTTGGTCCCTCCCATACTTCCTGATACAACACCTTTTACTCTTGGTCCCTCCCATGCTTCCTGATACATCACCCCTTACTCTTGGTCCCTCCCATACACCACATCTTACTCTTGGTCCCTCCCATACATCACCTCTTACTCTTGGTCCCTCCCATATATCACCTCTTACTCTTGGTCCCTCCATACTTCCTGATACATCACCTCTTACTCTTGGTCCCTCCCATACTTCCTGATACAACACCTTTTTTCTCTTGGTCCCTCCCATACATCACCTCCTACTCTTCGTCCCTCCCATGCTTCCTGATACACCACCTCTTACTCTTGGTCCCTCCCATACTTCCTGATACATCACCTCCTCCTCTTGGTCCCTCGAATACTTCCTGATACAGCACCTCTTACTCTTGGTCCCTCCCATACTTCCTGATACATCACCTTTTACTCTTGGTCCCTCCCATACATCACCACTTACTCTTGGTCCCTCCCATACATCACCTCTTACTCTTGGTCCCTCCCATACTTCCTGATACATCACCTCTTACTCTTGGTCCCTCCCATACATCACCTCTTACTCTTGGTCCCTCCCATACATCACCTCTTACTCTTGGTCCCTCCCATACTTCCTGATACGTCACCTCTTACTGTTCGTCCCTCCCATACTTCCTGATACATCATATTTTACTCTTGGGCCCTCCCATACTTCCTGATACACCACCTCTTACTCTTGGTCCCTCCCATTCTTCCTGATACAACACCTTTTACTCTTGGTCCCTCCCATACTTCCTGATACATCACCTCTTACTCTTCGTCCCTCCCATACTTCCTGATACAACACCTTTTTTCTCTTGGTCCCTCCCATACTTCCTGATACATCATATTTTACTCGTGGTCCCTCCCATACTTCCTGATACATCACCTCTTACTCTTGGTCCCTCCCATACTTCCTGATACATCACCTCTTACTCTTGGTCCCTCCCATACTTCCTGATACAACACCTTTTACTCTTGGTCCCTCCCATACTTCCTGATACATCACGTCTTACTCTTGGTCCCTCCCATACACCACCTCTTACTCTTGGTCCCTCCCATACTTCCTGATACACCACCTCTTACTCTTGGTCCCTCCCATACTTCCTGATACAACACATTTTACTCTTGGTCCCTCCCATACATCACATCCTACTATTGGTCCCTCCCATGCTTCCTGATACACCACCTCTTACTCTTGGTCCCTCCCATACTTCCTGATACATCACCTCTTACTCTTGGTCCCTCCCATACTTCCTGATACAACACCTCTTACTCTTGGTCCCTCCCATACACCACCTCTTACTCTTGGTCCCTCCCATACATCACCTTTTACACTTGGTCCCTCCCATACTTCCTGATACATCACCTCTTACTCTTGGTCCCTCCCATACTTCCTGATACATCACCTCTTACTCTTGGTCCCTCCCATTCTTCCTGATACAACACCTTTTACTCTTGGTCCCTCCCATACTTCCTGATACATCACCTCTTACTCTTCGTCCCTCCCATACTTCCTGATACAACACCTTTTTTCTCTTGGTCCCTCCCATACTTCCTGATACATCATATTTTACTCGTGGTCCCTCCCATACTTCCTGATACATCACCTCTTACTCTTGGTCCCTCCCATACTTCCTGATACATCACCTCTTACTCTTGGTCCCTCCCATACTTCCTGATACAACACCTTTTACTCTTGGTCCCTCCCATACTTCCTGATACATCACGTCTTACTCTTGGTCCCTCCCATACACCACCTCTTACTCTTGGTCCCTCCCATACTTCCTGATACACCACCTCTTACTCTTGGTCCCTCCCATACTTCCTGATACAACACATTTTACTCTTGGTCCCTCCCATACATCACATCCTACTATTGGTCCCTCCCATGCTTCCTGATACACCACCTCTTACTCTTGGTCCCTCCCATACTTCCTGATACATCACCTCTTACTCTTGGTCCCTCCCATACTTCCTGATACAACACCTCTTACTCTTGGTCCCTCCCATACACCACCTCTTACTCTTGGTCCCTCCCATACATCACCTTTTAAACTTGGTCCCTCCCATACTTCCTGATACATCACCTCTTACTCTTGGTCCCTCCCATACTTCCTGATACATCACCTCTTACTCTTTGTCCCTCCCATACTTCCTGATACACCACCTCTTACTCTTGGTCCCTCCCATACTTCCTGATACACCACCTCTTACTCTTGGTCCCTCCCATACTTCCTGATACATCACCTCTTACTCTTGGTCCCTCCCATACTTCCTGATACATCACCTCTTACTCTTTGTCCCTCCCATATTTCCTGATACACCACCACTTACTCTTGGTCCCTCCCATACATCACCTCTTACTCTTGGTCCCTCCCATACTTCCTGATACATCACCTCTTACTCTTGGTCCCTCCCATACATCACCTCTTACTCTTGGTCCCTCCCATACATCACCTCTTACTCTTGGTCCCTGCCATACTTCCTGATACGTCACCTCTTACTCTTGGTCCCTCCCATACTTCCTGATACACCACCTCTTACTCTTGGTCCCTCCCATACTTCCTGATACATCACCTCTTACTCTTGGTCCCTCCCATACTTCCTGATACATCACCTCTTACTCTTGGTCCCTCCCATACATCACCTCTTACTCTTGGTCCCTCCCATACATCACCTCTTACTCTTGGTCCCTGCCATACTTCCTGATACGTCACCTCTTACTCTTGGTCCCTCCCATACTTCCTGATACACCACCTCTTACTCTTGGTCCCTCCCATACTTCCTGATACACCACATCTTACTCTTGGTCCCTCCCATATATCACCTCTTACTCTTGGTCCCTCCCATACTTCCTGATACACCACCTCTTACTCTTGGTCCCTCCCATACTTCCTGATACACCACCTCTTACTCTTGGTCCCTCCCATACTTCCTGATACACCACCTCTTACTCTTGGTCCCTCCCATACTTCCTGATACATCACCTCTTACTCTTTGTCCCTCCCATACTTCCTGATACACCACCTCTTACTCTTGGTCCCTCCCATATATCACCTCCTACTCTTGGTCCCTCCCATACTTCCTGATACACCACCTCTTACTCTTGGTCCCTCCCATACTTCCTGATACATCACCTCTTACTCTTTGTCCCTCCCATACTTCCTGATACACCACCTCTTACTCTTGGTCCCTCCCATACTTCCTGATACACCACCTCTTACTCTTGGTCCCTCCCATACTTCCTGATACACCACCTTTTACTCTTGGTCCCTCCCATACTTTCTGATACATCACCTTTTACTCTTGGTCCCTCCCATACTTCCTGATACAACACCTTTTACTCTTGGTCCCTCCCATACTTCCTGATACGTCACCTCTTACTCTTGGTCCCTCCATACTTCCTGATACATCACCTCTTACTCTTGGTCCCTCCCATACTTCCTGATACAACACCTTTTTTCTCTTGGTCCCTCCCATACATCACCTCCTACTCTTCGTCCCTCCCATGCTTCCTGATACACCACCTCTTACTCTTGGTCCCTCCCATACTTCCTGATACATCACCTCCTCCTCTAGGTCCCTCGAATACTTCCTGATACAGCACCTCTTACTCTTGGTCCCTCCCATACTTCCTGATACAACACCTTTTACTCTTGGTCCCTCCCATACTTCCTGATACATCACCTTTTACTCTTGGTCCCTCCCATACATCACCACTTACTCTTGGTCCCTCCCATACATCACCTCTTACTCTTGGTCCCTCCCATACTTCCTGATACATCACCTCTTACTCTTGGTCCCTCCCATACATCACCTCTTACTCTTGGTCCCTCCCATACTTCCTGATACGTCACCTCTTACTGTTGGTCCCTCCCATACTTCCTGATACATCATATTTTACTCTTGGTCCCTCCCATACTTCCTGATACACCACCTCTTACTCTTGGTCCCTCCCATTCTTCCTGATACAACACCTTTTACTCTTGGTCCCTCCCATACTTCCTGATACATCACCTCTTACTCTTTGTCCCTCCCATACTTCCTGATACAACACCTTTTTTCTCTTGGTCCCTCCCATACTTCCTGATACATCATATTTTACTCTTGGTCCCTCCCATACTTCCTGATACATCACCTCTTACTCTTGGTCCCTCCCATACTTCCTGATACAACACCTTTTACTCTTGGTCCCTCCCATACTTCCTGATACATCACGTCTTACTCTTGGTCCCTCCCATACACCACCTCTTACTCTTGGTCCTTCCCATAATTCCTAATACACCACCTCTTACTCTTGGTCCCTCCCATACTTCCTGATACATCACGTTTTACTCTTGGTCCCTCCCATACTTCCTGATACACCACCTTTTACTCTTGGTCCCTCCCATACACCACCTCTTACACTTGGTCCCTCCCATACATCACCTCTTACTCTTGGTCCCTCCCATACATCACCTCTTACTGTTGGTCCCTCCCATACTTCCTGATACGTCACATCTTACTCTTGGTCCCTCCCATACATCACCTTCTACTCTTGGTCCCTCCATGCTTCCTGATACACCACCTCCTACTCTTGGTCCCTCCCATACTTCCTGATACAGCACCTCTTACTCTTGGTCCCTCCCATACTTCCTGATACATCACCTTTTACTCTTGGTCCCTCACATACACCACATCTAACTCTTGGTCCTTCCCTTACACCACCTCTTACTCTTGGTCCCTCCCATACTTCCTGAAACACCACCTCTTACTCTTGGTCCCTCCCATACTTCCTGATACATCACCTCCTACTCTTGGTCCCTCCCATACTTCCGGATACACCACCTCTTACTCTTGGTCCCTCCCATACTTCCTGATACTACACCTTTTACTCTTGGTCCCTCCCATGATTCCTGATACACCACCTTTTACTCTTGGTCCCTCCCATACACCACCTCTAACTCTTGGTCCTTCCCATACACCACCTCTTACTCTTGGTCCCTCCCATACTTCCTGATACACCACCTCTTACTCTTGGTCCCTCCCATACTTCCTGATACACCATCTCTTACTCTTGGTCCCTCCCATACTTCCTGATACATCACCTTTTACTCTTGGTCCCTCCCATACATCACCTTTTACTCTTGGTCCCTCCCATACTTCCTGATACAACACCTTTTACTCTTGGTCCCTCCCATGCTTCCTGATACATCACCCCTTACTCTTGGTCCCTCCCATACACCACATCTTACTCTTGGTCCCTCCCATACATCACCTCTTACTCTTGGTCCCTCCCATATATCACCTCTTACTCTTGGTCCCTCCATACTTCCTGATACATCACCTCTTACTCTTGGTCCCTCCCATACTTCCTGATACAACACCTTTTTTCTCTTGGTCCCTCCCATACATCACCTCCTACTCTTCGTCCCTCCCATGCTTCCTGATACACCACCTCTTACTCTTGGTCCCTCCCATACTTCCTGATACATCACCTCCTCCTCTTGGTCCCTCGAATACTTCCTGATACAGCACCTCTTACTCTTGGTCCCTCCCATACTTCCTGATACATCACCTTTTACTCTTGGTCCCTCCCATACATCACCACTTACTCTTGGTCCCTCCCATACATCACCTCTTACTGTTGGTCCCTCCCATACTTCCTGATACGTCACATCTTACTCTTGGTCCCTCCCATACATCACCTTCTACTCTTGGTCCCTCCCATGCTTCCTGATACACCACCTCCTACTCTTGGTCCCTCCCATACTTCCTGATACAGCACCTCTTACTCTTGGTCCCTCCCATACTTCCTGATACATCACCTTTTACTCTTGGTCCCTCACATACACCACATCTAACTCTTGGTCCTTCCCTTACACCACCTCTTACTCTTGGTCCCTCCCATACTTCCTGAAACACCATCTCTTACTCTTGGTCCCTCCCATACTTCCTGATACATCACCTCCTACTCTTGGTCCCTCCCATACTTCCGGATACACCACCTCTTACTCTTGGTCCCTCCCATACTTCCTGATACTACACCTTTTACTCTTGGTCCCTCCCATGATTCCTGATACACCACCTTTTACTCTTGGTCCCTCCCATACACCACCTCTAACTCTTGGTCCTTCCCATACACCACCTCTTACTCTTGGTTCCTCCCATACTTCCTGATACACCACCTCTTACTCTTGGTCCCTCCCATACTTCCTGATACACCACCTCTTACTCTTGGTCCCTCCCATACTTCCTGATACATCACCTTTTACTCTAGGTCCCTCCCATACATCACCTTTTACTCTTGGTCCCTCCCATACTTCCTGATACAACACCTTTTACTCTTGGTCCCTCCCATGCTTCCTGATACATCACCCCTTACTCTTGGTCCCTCCCATACACCACATCTTACTCTTGGTCCCTCCCATACATCACCTCTTACTCTTGGTCCCTCCCATATATCACCTCTTACTCTTGGTCCCTCCATACTTCCTGATACATCACCTCTTACTCTTGGTCCCTCCCATACTTCCTGATACAACACCTTTTTTCTCTTGGTCCCTCCCATACATCACCTCCTACTCTTCGTCCCTCCCATGCTTCCTGATACACCACCTCTTACTCTTGGTCCCTCCCATACTTCCTGATACATCACCTCCTCCTCTTTGTCCCTCGAATACTTCCTGATACAGCACCTCTTACTCTTGGTCCCTCCCATACTTCCTGATACATCACCTTTTACTCTTGGTCCCTCCCATACATCACCACTTACTCTTGGTCCCTCCCATACATCACCTCTTACTCTTTGTCCCTCCCATACTTCCTGATACATCACCTCTTACTCTTGGTCCCTCCCATACATCACCTCTTACTCTTGGTCCCTCCCATACATCACCTCTTACTCTTGGTCCCTCCCATACTTCCTGATACGTCACCTCTTACTGTTCGTCCCTCCCATACTTCCTGATACATCATATTTTACTCTTGGGCCCTCCCATACTTCCTGATACACCACCTCTTACTCTTGGTCCCTCCCATTCTTCCTGATACAACACCTTTTACTCTTGGTCCCTCCCATACTTCCTGATACATCACCTCTTACTCTTCGTCCCTCCCATACTTCCTGATACAACACCTTTTTTCTCTTGGTCCCTCCCATACTTCCTGATACATCATATTTTACTCGTGGTCCCTCCCATACTTCCTGATACATCACCTCTTACTCTTGGTCCCTCCCATACTTCCTGATACATCACCTCTTACTCTTGGTCCCTCCCATACTTCCTGATACAACACCTTTTACTCTTGGTCCCTCCCATACTTCCTGATACATCACGTCTTACTCTTGGTCCCTCCCATACACCACCTCTTACTCTAGGTCCCTCCCATACTTCCTGATACATCACGTTTTACTCTTGGTCCCTCCCATACACCACCTCTTACACTTGGTCCCTCCCATACATCACCTCTTACTCTTGGTCCCTCCCATACATCACCTCTTACTCTTGGTCCCTCCCATACTTCCTGATACGTCACATCTTACTCTTGGTCCCTCCCATACTTCCTGATACATCACCTCTTACTCTTGGTCCCTCCCATACTTCCTGATACAACACCTTTTTTCTCTTGGTCCCTCACATACTTCCTGATACATCATATTTTACTCTTGGTCCCTCCCATACTTCCTGATACACCACCTCTTACTCTTGGTCCCTCCCATACTTCCTGATACAACACATTTTACTCTTGGTCCCTCCCATACATCACATCCTACTATTGGTCCCTCCCATGCTTCCTGATACACCACCTCTTACTCTTGGTCCCTCCCATACTTCCTGATACATCACCTCTTACTCTTGGTCCCTCCCATACTTCCTGATACAACACCTCTTACTCTTGGTCCCTCCCATACACCACCTCTTACTCTTGGTCCCTCCCATACATCACCTTTTACACTTGGTCCCTCCCATACTTCCTGATACATCACCTCTTACTCTTGGTCCCTCCCATACTTCCTGATACATCACCTCTTACTCTTTGTCCCTCCCATACTTCCTGATACACCACCTCTTACTCTTGGTCCCTCCCATACTTCCTGATACACCACCTCTTACTCTTGGTCCCTCCCATACTTCCTGATACATCACCTCTTACTCTTGGTCCCTCCCATACTTCCTGATACATCACCTCTTACTCTTTGTCCCTCCCATACTTCCTGATACACCACCACTTACTCTTGGTCCCTCCCATACATCACCTCTTACTCTTGGTCCCTCCCATACTTCCTGATACATCACCTCTTACTCTTGGTCCCTCCCATACATCACCTCTTACTCTTGGTCCCTCACATACATCACCTCTTACTCTTGGTCCCTGCCATACTTCCTGATACGTCACCTCTTACTCTTGGTCCCTCCCATACTTCCTGATACACCACCTCTTACTCTTGGTCCCTCCCATACTTCCTGATACATCACCTCTTACTCTTGGTCCCTCCCATACTTCCTGATACATCACCTCTTACTCTTGGTCCCTCCCATACTTCCTGATACAACACCTTTTACTCTCATACTTCCTGATACATCACCTCTTACTCTTGGTCCCTCCCATACTTCCTGATACAACACCTCTTACTCTTGGTCCCTCCCATACATCACCTTTTACTCTTGGTCCCTCCCATACTTCCTGATACATCACCTCTTACTCTTGGTCCCTCCCATACTTCCTGATACAACACCTTTTACTCTCATACTTCCTGATACACCACCTCTTACTCTTGGTCCCTCCCATACTTCCTGATACACCACCTCTTACTCTTGGTCCCTCCCATACTTCCTGATACACCACCTCTTACTCTTGGTCCCTCCCATATATCACCTCTTACTCTTGGTCCCTCCCATACTTCCTGATACACCACCTCTTACTCTTGGTCCCTCCCATACTTCCTGATACACCACCTCTTACTCTTGGTCCCTCCCATACTTCCTGATACACCACCTCTTACTCTTGGTCCCTCCCATACTTCCTGATACATCACCTCTTACTCTTTGTCCCTCCCATACTTCCTGATACACCACCTCTTACTCTTGGTCCCTCCCATATATCACCTCCTACTCTTGGTCCCTCCCATACTTCCTGATACACCACCTCTTACTCTTGGTCCCTCCCATACTTCCTGATACATCACCTCTTACTCTTTGTCCCTCCCATACTTCCTGATACACCACCTCTTACTCTTGGTCCCTCCCATACTTCCTGATACACCACCTCTTACTCTTGGTCCCTCCCATACTTCCTGATACACCACCTTTTACTCTTGGTCCCTCCCATACTTTCTGATACACCACCTCTTACTCTTGGTCCCTCCCATACTTCCTGATACACCACCTTTTACTCTTGGTCCCTCCCATACTTCCTGATACATCACCTTTTACTCATGGTCACATTACTCTTTATGTAAAATATGATATTTGTAGTCAATAGAGTTTGTTTATAATGCAGATAGAGTAGGAGTTGAGATGTGGGTGTACTGTAGATGTTTTCTCTGTTACATAGGACAGGAAGGGTCTTGACCTGTTTTTATCCAATTAAAAGTCCCTTTTACTCCTCTCACTTTTCCTCTTCTCTCTAACCTTAATTCTCTTTTTCCTCTCCTCTAACTTTCATTCTCTTCTTCTTCTTCTCCTCTAACCTTCATTCTCTTCTTCTTCTCCTCTAACCTTCATTCTCTTCTTCTTCTTCTCCTCTAACCTTCATTCTCTTCTTCTTCTTCTCCTCTAACCTTCATTCTCTTCTTCTTCTCCTCTAACCTTCATTCTCTTCTTCTTCTTCTCCTCTAACCTTCATTCTCTTCTTCTTCTCCTCTAACCTTCATTCTCTTCTTCTTCTTCTCCTCTAACCTTCATTCTCCTCTTCTCCTCTAACCTTCATTCTCTTCTTGTCCTCTAACCTTCATTATCTTCTTCTTCTTCTTCTCCTCTAACCTTCATTCTCTTCTTCTTCTTCTCCTCTAACCTTCATTCTCATCTTCTCCTCTAACCTTCATTCTCTTCTTGTCCTCTAACCTTCATTCTCTTCTTCTTCTTCTTCTCCTCTAACCTCCATTCTCTTCTTGTCCTCAAACCTTCATTCTCTTCTTCTCCTCCTCTACCCTTCATTCTCTTCTTCTCCTCCTCCAACCTTCATTCTCTTCTTCTCCTCCTCTAACCTTCATTCTCTTCTTGTCCTCTAACCTTCATTCTCTTCTTGTCCTCTAACCTTCATTCTCTTCTTGTCCTCTAACCTTCATTCTCTTCTTCTTCTCCTCTAACCTTCATTCTCTTCTTCTTTATCCAGCTCTAGTTTTTTTTGGCCTCTCTCAACTTCTTATCTTTTTGGGCCTCCTGCCCACTCCACTCCTTCTCCTCCCTTCTTCTCCTCCCCTCCCGATCCATTAGCTTGTTCGTCACTAGAAGAGTCTGCCGAATTGCTGGAAAATCTTTAATTAGCTTTACAGCTCCAGAGATTTCTCACCCACTCCCTCATGTTCTCTCATTCTCAACAGAGACGCATCACATTCTTCCCACACTTTCCCACTCTCTATTCCGTGCTGAACACTTGTGCTCTAAAATGGCGCTTGGCACATGTTGGCACCGTAGCATATGCTTATCAGCTGTTAGAGGAGAGTTTTTTTTCTTCTTTCCCACAGCCAATCAGATCCCTCCTTTACTACACACAAGGCCCTTGTGGAGGTGTGTGTGAGTCTGCTTCCCATGATGTACCACTGAGATGTACTGTCTTCCCGAACATACTTTGTCTGCAGATAAGATATGTTCTGGAATCTATGTTCTCAAATTAAGTAACCTCCTAACCGCTGGTATGTTCTGTTATTGGCACGTTCTTCACAACCTCAAATATTTTTTGTTTTTCTTTAGATGGGGCTGTCTTTACAAACTTCATTTTTTTTGACAGATTGAAAATAAAGCTATTTTCTGGAATCTTAACCCAATTTAAGCCGTTGTTCTGTCTCAGCCTGTATATCTCTGTACTCTTCTCCTGTAGCCTACAGAGAGATTGTATCTATGGGACACACCTATGAACATTATAACGTCTTATGAGCTCATGCATATTGTATTATAATGCACGACACAGGCTGTAATACACGCAGCTCCTCTGTGTCCTCCAGAGATACAGCCTCGGATCGCTTCGTTTCCACCAAAGTCCTCAGCACTCTCCTACATTAAGATATATTTGAATAATTGATTGTGTGTTCGTTGCTATATACATTTATTATATGGATAAGTAGCCTAATGCTAAGTGTTCATTAAGATTGTATTGGTTCAGCTTTTAATTTATTTATATATTTTTTTAAACGAAGGAGAAGCATAGAAAGTGTTAAGGTCATGGTTAACTGTATCTAAATATACTTTGTCACAATTATGGTTTGGTGTCTCTGCGATTTCCCTGTCAAATTGATTATTTCTGTAGCAGAGGTTCAAAAGGGTTGGCTGACAGGACACATTCAGGGAGGCAGACCAGTGGCGATAACTGATTTGTACGGTTGATTTTTAAAAGATGAATGTTCCCATGGCACGCCGTTGATCTCTTAATACATTTTTGACCATCCGTTTGGCCCATATTCTTAACCTGCTGAAATGACATTTGCTGAATCTATTCTAGTGATTTTCTTATTGCTCAATTTGATGAGGATATAACTCCTAGATCTTATGACCATATTGTATAAGTTGTCCCCATGATAAAAACAATTAATAATTAATAATAATTCATTAATAATAGTTAATAATAATGTCCTTGTTGATTTTTTTACATAACATTTCAGCATCTTCTTCTCAGTTACATTTGGATTTACTGTAAAAATACACTTTTTACTGCCACACTGTGATCACTGCCACACTGGGATTACTGCCACACTGTGATTACTGCCACACTGGGATAACTACCACACTGTGATTACTACCACACTGGGATTACTGCCACACTGTGATTACTGCCACACTGGGATTACTGCCACACTGTGATTACTGCCACACTGTGATTACTACCACACTGTGATTACTACCACACTGGGATTACTACCACACTGGGATTACTACCACACTGTGATTACTGCCACACTGTGATTACTACCACACTGTGATCACTACCACACTGTGATCACTACCACACTGTGATTACTGCCACACTGTGATTACTACCACACTGTGATCACTACCACACTGTGATTACTACCACACTGTGATTACTACCTTTAGACTGGGATCACTGCCCGACTGGGATCACTGCCCGACTGGGATCACTGCCCGACTGGGATCACTGTCAGACTGGGATCACTGCCCGACTGGGATCACTGCCCGACTAGGATCACTGCCCGACTGGGATCACTGCCGGACTGGGATCACTGTCAGACTGGGATCACTGCCTGACTGGGATCACTGCCCGACTGGGATCACTGTCAGACTGGGATCACTGCCCGACTGGGATCACTGCCCGACTAGGATCACTGCCCGACTGGGATCACTGCCCGACTGGGATCACTGCCCGACTGGGATTGATTATTACCAGACAGTGGAGGCTGCTGAGGGGAGAACGGCTCATAAAAATGTCTGGAACGGAGCAAATGGAAAGGTGTCAAATACATGGGAACCATCTGTGATGTATTTGATTCCATTCCACCTAATCCGCTCCAGTCGTTACCACAAGCATGTCCTCCCCAATTAAGATACCACCAACCTCCTGTGATACCCGACTGTGACCAATGAAAAATAAAAGCGATGTCACTAAGGGCTTTGGTTTCTTTTGACAAGAGGCAACCAGACGATTTCATGAGTTACACAAACTACTGTGTTAGTACATTTGGGATGTATGCGTGTGTCCGTATGGCCTGTGTGTGTGTGAGAGAGAGATCCGGGACCCCATGGGTAGGAAATAATCATGTATAATCTGATTAGTATACTAATCCTTTAGAGGGGATTATCCCAGTATGAACAGCAGGACCTGATTCTTTAGAGGGGATTATCCCAGTATGAACAGCAGGACCTGATCCTTTAGAGGGGATTATCCCGGTATGAACAGCAGGACCTGATCCTTTAGAGGGGATTATCCCAGTATGAACAGCAGGACCTGATCCTTTAGAAAGGATTATCCTGGTATGAACAGCAGCACCTAATCCTTTAGAGGTGATTATCCCGGTATGAACAGCAGGACCTGATCCTTTAGAGGGGATTATCCTGGTATGAACAGCAGGACCTGATCCTTTAGAGGGGATTATCCTGGTATGAACAGCAGGACCTGATCCTTTAGAGGGGATTATCCCGGTGTGAACAGCAGGACCTGATCCTTTAGAGGGGATTATCCCGGTATGAACAGCAGGACCTGATCCTTTAGAAGGGATTATCCCGGTATGAACAGCAGCACCTGATCCTTTAGAGGTGATTATCCCGGTATGAACAGCAGGACCTGATGCTTTAGAGGGGATTATCCCGGTATGAACAGCAGGACCTGATCCTTTAGAGGGGATTATCCCGGTATGAACAGCAGGAACTGATCCTTTAGAGGGGATTATCCCGGTATGAACAGCAGGACCTGATCCTTTAGAGGGGATTATCCCGGTATGAACAGCAGGACCTGATCCTTTAGAGGGGATTATCCCGGTATGAACAGCAGGACCTGATCCTTTAGAGGGGATTATCCCGTTATGAACAGCAGGATGTCTCCTCAATCACCAGCCAATGAATTTATTTATTAGTCCATCCTCTTTCAATCTGAATCAACTCCAAGTTAACACTGCTACTGCTCATGTGATTACCAGATTAAACAGAATAATCTCTCTCTCTCTCTCTCTCTCTCTCTCTCTCTCTCTCTCTCTCTCTCTCTCTTTGTGCCACCTGTTGAAATCACCTTTTCGTTGACATCTAGGATAATATGGAACCTGGTGTGTGTGTGTGTGTTTCCCTCCTAGGCAGGGCACAGCCAAGTAATGAATTATGTGATAAGGTTAGGACACACACACACACACACACACACACACGTAAACACATACACTCGTAAACACATACACACACACTCGTAAACACATACACACACACACACACTCATAAAAACATACACACACACTCCATTGTTCTCTCTCCTCCCATTATCTATTACCTTGAACCTGAAGTTCCTCGCTGAACAAACTTGTCATTAATCATTTGGTTTCAGTAGTTTTTCTCTGCTAGAGTTGTTTCTCTCCCTTCTTCCTCCTAGGACCGATATGCGGCCTGTGAAATAGGGGTTCGGTCGGTTGCTTTGTTTCGGATACATACTTTTTTTGGGGGGGTCATTGTTTTAGTGCTTTAACAGGTACAGTTGAAGTTTAGTTTAGAGGGTGTCAGTTTACAGGAGAAATTATTTACATTAAAACAACATCTACAGATGGATCTTCTTCTGTAGCTCTTCTTTCTGTAGATCTTCTTTCTGTAGCTCTTCTTTCTGTAGATCTTCTTTACGTAGATTTTCTTTCTGTAGATCTTCTTTCTGTAGATCTTCTTTCTGTAGATCTTCTTTCTGTAGATCTTCTTTACGTAGATTTTCTTTCTGTAGATCTTCTTTCTGTAGATTTTCTTTCTGTAGATCTTCTTTACGTAGATTTTCTTTCTGTAGATCTTCTTTCTGTAGATCTTCTTTCTGTAGATCTTCTTTCTGTAGATCTTCTTTCTGTAGATCTTCTTTACGTAGATTTTCTTTCTGTAGATTTTCTTTCTGTAGATCTTCTTTCTGTAGATCTTCTTTCTGTAGATGCCTGAAAATAATCATCAACTTCTTTCTGTTGTTGTAGACTATACAGATGCCTTATCTAATTTGATCATCCCGTTGTTGTGGGAATTGTAGACTATTCATGGGTTGTCACTATATACATACATACATACATACATACATACATATATACATACATACAGTGAGGGAAAAAACGATTTAATCCCCTGCTGATACGTTGTACGTTTGCCCACTGACAAAGAGATGATCAGTCTATAATTTTAATTGTAGGTTTATTTGAACAGTGAGAGACAGAATATCCAGAAAAATGTTATAAATGGATTTGCATTTTAATGAGGAAAATAAGTATTTCTGGCTCCCAGGTGTCTTTTATACAGGTAACGAGCTGAGATTAGGAGCACACTCTTAAAGGGAGTACTCCTAATCTCAGTTTGTTACCTGTATAAAAGACACCTGTCCACCGAAGCAATCAATTAATCAAGCAGATTCCACTCTCCACCATGGCCAAGACCAAAGAGCTCTCCAACGATGTCAGGGACAAGATTGTAGACCTACACCAGGCTGGAATAGGCTACAAGACCATCGCCAAGCAGCTTGATGAGAAGGTGAGAAGGTGACAACAGTTGGTGCGATTATTCACAAATGAAAGAAACACAAAATAACTATCAATGTCCCTCGGCCTGGGGCTCCATGCAAGATCTCACCTCGTGAGTTGCAATGATCATGAGAACGGTGAGGAATCAGCCCAGAACCACACGGGAGGATCTTGTCAATGATCTCAAGGCAGCTGGGACCATAGTCACCAAGAAAACAATTGGTAACACACTATGCGGTGAAGGACTGAAATCCAGCAGTGCCCGCAAGGTCCCCCTGCTCAAGAAAGCACATATACATGCCTGTCTGAAGTTTGCCAATGAACATCTGAATGATTAAGAGGACAACTGGGTGAAAGTGTTGTGGTCAGATGAGACCAAAATGGAGCTATTTGGCATCAACTCAACTCACTGTGTTTAGAGAAGAGGAATGCTGCCTATGACCCCAAGAACACCATCCCCACCATCAAACATGGAGGGGGTGTTTTTCTGCTAAGGGGACAGGACAACTTCACTGCATCAAAGGGAAGATAGACAGGGCCATGTACTGTCAAATCTTGGGTGAGAACCTCCTTCCCTCAGCCAGGGCTTTGAAAATGGGTCGTGGATGGGTATTCCAGCATGACAATGACCCAAAACACATGGCCAAGGCAACAAAGGAGTGGCTCAAAAAGAAGCACATTAAGGTCCTGGAGTGGCCTAGCCAGTCTCCAGACCTTAATCCCATAGAACATCTGTGGAGGGAGCTGAAGGTTCAAGTTGCCAAACGTCGGCCTTGAAACCTTAATGAATTGGAGAAGATCTGCAAAGAGGAGTGGGACAAAATCCATCCTGATATGTGTGCAAACCTGGTGGCCAACTACAAGAAACGTCTGACCTCTGTGATTGCCAACAAGAGTTTTGCCACCAAGTACTAAGTCGTGTTTTGCACACGTACACCAAGTACTTATTTTCCTCATTAAAATGCAAATCAATTTATAACATTTTTGACATGCGTTTTTCTGGATTTTTTGTTGTTATTCTGTCTCTCACTGTTCAAATAAAACTACCATTAAAATTAGAGACTGATCATTTCTTTGTCAGTGAGCAAACGTACACAATCAGCAGGGGATCAAATACTTTTTGATCATGACCAAATTCACATACAAATGTGAGTTATATCTGGAGTACTTCTCCTGTCTTATCCGGTGTCCTGTGTGAATTTAATTATGCTCTCTCTAATTCTCTCTTTCTCTATTTCTTTCTCTCTCTCGGAGGACCTGAGCCCTAGGACCATGCCTCAGGACTACCTGGCATGATGACTCCTTGCTGTCCCCAGTCCACCTGGCCGTGCTGCTGCTCCAGTTTCAACTGTTCTGCCTGTTCTGCAACTGTTCTGCTCCAGTTTCAACTGTTCTGCCTCAACTGTTATTATTTGACCATGCTGGTAATTTATGAACATTTGAACATCTTGGCCATGTTCTGTTATAATCTCCACCCGGCACAGCCAGAAGAGGACTGGCCACCCCTCATAGCCTGGTTCCTCTCTAGGTTTCTTCCTAGGTTTTGGCCTTTCTAGGGAGTTTTTCCTAGCCACCGTGCTTCTACACCTGCATTGCTTGCTGTTTGGGGTTTTAGGCTGGGTTTCTGTACAGCACTTTGAGATATCAGCTGATGTACGAAGGGCTATATAAATGAATCAGATTTGATTTGAGTTATAGCTCTGACATTCGCATTGAAAGCAAGTCAAAGAAGCAGAATATCTATCTGGGCTTTTTCTATGCTACACATTCTTAAATTATACATTTTAATTTCGGTTTTGTACACCAGTTTCAAACACCTGAAAATACAATATTTTTGTTTGTGGAAATTATTTATCACAGTGGTGGCTCTCTACACTATACATGTTTGTTTTGCAACATAAACTGGAATGAGGTGATCTATTCGAATTTTAGCAGCTAGGAAATGGAGGAGTGAGTTCTGCATAGTGCACCTTTTAGAGACTGATGTCCAACCTATCATTTTACACAATGCATCCTCATTCTCTTCCTCTCCTCTCGAACAACTTGTTTCAAATTGATGGGCACTAATGAAGACAGTGTATTACTGTGGTGTGAAAATATGATGACATTTTTTAAAGAACGCAGATAATTAGTAAGAACACCTTTTGTCGTCGTGTTGATGTCACCATGTTGACTTTAGATGCAGTATTACATTAGCTAGCTAAGATTGAGAACAGCGATTTTATCTAGTTAACTTTAGCATTGCTATCAATTTTTCACAAAATTTGCTAGCTAATGACCATATTGCCATCTGTCTAAATTAATGTTGACAACACGGTAATGAAGTTCTTGTCACATTCGTCTTAAGAATTATCGGACCAAGGTGCAGCGTGATATGCGTCATATTTATTAACTGAAACGCACAAAAACAATAAAGAATTAACAAAACGTGAAGACAACAGACTGCTAACAGGCAACTACACATAAACAAGATCCCACAAACACAGGTGGGAAAAATAACTACTTAAATATGATCCCCAATTAGAGACAACGATTACCAGCTACGTCTAATTGGGAATCATACAAAACACCAACATAGAAAAAGAAACTAGAACACAACATAGACATAGATATACTAGATCACCCCCTAGTCAAGCCCTAACCTACTACACCATAGAGAAACAATGGCTCTCTATGGTCAGGGCGTGACAGTTGTTTCCTACAAAATGTTTGCCTAGTTTAGCAATGTCATCGCATTTCCAAGCCCTATAGGGTAATTTAGACTAAACAGTCATTAGACTATTAGACTAGTTCTACCTTCGTCCATCAATATGGCTGCACCGTCTGTAGAACATTGATAACAAACGGCAGTGGCACAAACGAGTGATGTGCATTCGGAAAGTAGTACACCTTGACTTTTTCCACATTTTTCTACTTTACAGCCTTATTCTTAAATTGATTTCCTCATCAAGCTACACACAATACCTGATAATGACAAAGTGAAAACAGGTTTTTAGACATTTTAGCAAATGTATGAAAAATATGTATAATTAAATACCTTATTTACATATTCAGACCCTTTGCTATGAGACTCGAAATTGAGCTCAGGTGCACCCTGTTTCCATTAATAATCCTTGATGTTTCTACAACTTGATTGGAGTCCACCTGTGCTAAATTAAATTGATTAGACATAATTTGGAAAGACTGTCTATATAAGGTCCAACAGTTGATAGTGCATGGCAGAGCAAGCCATGAGGTCGAATGAATTGTCCATTGAGCTTAGAGACAGGATTGTGTCGAGGCACAGATCTGGGGGAGGGTACCAAAACATTTCTGTAGCAAGAACACAGTGGCCTCCATCATTCTTAAATTGAAGAAGTTTGGAACCACAAAGACTCTTCCTAGAGCTGGCCTTCCTGCCAAACTGAGCAAATGGGGGAGAAGGGCCTTGGTCAGGGAGGTGACAAAGAACCCAATGGCCACCCTGACAGAGCTCCAGAGTTCATCTGTGGAGATGGGAGAACCTTCCAGAAGGACAACCATCCCAGCAGGACTCCACCAATCAGGCCTTTATGGTAGAGTGGCCAGACGGAAGCCACTCCTCAGTAAAATACCCCTGACAGCCCGCTTGGAGTTTGCCAAAAGACACCTAAAGACTCTGACTACGACAAACAAGATTCTCTGGCCTGATGAAAGCAAAATTGAACGCTTTGGCCTGAATGCCAAGTGTCACGTCTGTAGGAAACCTGGCACCATCCCTACGGTGAAGCATGGTGGTGGCAGCATCCTGCTGTGGGGATGTTTTTCGGCGGCAGGGACTGGGAGACTAGTCAGGATCGAGGAAAAGATGAACAGCGCAAAATACAGAGAGATCCTTGCTAAAAATCTCCTCCAGAGCGCTCAGGACCTCAGACTTGGGTGAAGGTTAACCTTTCAACAGGACAACAACTCTAAGCACAGTCAACACAACTCAGGAGTGGCTTTGAGACAA
>NC_034178.2:71472372-71494872 GCF_002021735.2 Oncorhynchus kisutch
CTTAACATCAAACATAGCTGGCATGCATTGACAACTTCTACACGGGGACATATACCTTGTTAAATCTGAGTCATTGGAGTTTTTTATATCGAGCCAACAAAGCCTTGACTGGACTGGAGCTCTCTTTTAGTCCATTTAAAAACACAGTTGATGGTCAATACTGTACCCTTACAACATACTAAAAACATGTCTGTAGAAACACACACATACGGGAAGGGACAAAGCAAGCACTGTCCCTCTTGCTTGTGAGCCCACATACAACCCCCCCCCCCCCCCCCCCCCCCCCAAAGAAAAACATGAACATCTGAACATCTCAAAGACAAGAATATGGCTTTAATTGAATGTGCGTCCAAGAAGCAAGGAAGGAAAAAACAGACAAGCAAAAAAAGAAAGTTTGATGTTAAAAATTTAACACCAAATGTAACAGATAGACCAATGGAACCACACACTATTTTTGACAGGAATTTTGGAAAACTTGCATTTTGGAAGGACATTAAAAGACAAGAAACAGCCTCCATTGAAGGTACAGGCAGGTACAAGTACAGTTAGTCCTCCTGCTGCAGCCTGTGTACCTGTAGAGACACATCTCTAGGGAGTGGGGGACCATCTCTGAGGGGTCGGCAGAGATGACCACCCTAACCCGGAGGGGCACAGGGGGGGTTGTAGAGCCAGCAGGGAGGGTCTGGGCTTCTTTTTTTCTTTGCAATCATTTTGCAAAACAAATGATTTAGTAGATATTTTTTGCCCATCAGAACTGACTTGATTTTCTTTCAATTTTTTCTTGACGTTTTACACCCACCCACAGTATGTCTCTTTTTTGGTCTTTTCCATTCCATCGTAACCATGTTAAAACATCAGTTTGCCACACAGAATCTTCTGATTGAATAGAAAGCTCTTAGAACCCAGAACCCACCCATTGTCCCTGTCCTGTTCCGGAGTTCCGGGGTTCCTTTGGTGCGAGGGTTCCGGGGGTGTGAGTGGGCAATAGAGCAACATAAACATCCTTTTTCTTTCGTTGCCAACAGGGCAGGAGACCAAGCATCTCCATCCATCATGTCCCTCTCTCTGGTGACGGCTCTTAGATCACAAGGTCATTGTAACTCACATATTTCTTCTTTGCTGCCGGACCTGGAGAGGAGAAATGACAATAAAAAATATGTTTTTTTTCCCCCACATATAATGGTTCAGGATTTGTCAGTTTTCTTTTGGAAGAGTGTAGCATAGTGGGGTTATGAGGAAGTCGTCGTGATCTGACATGCAGAACATACTGACTTTTCTTTTGCGAGTGTGTGTTTTATTTGTTGAAAAAAAAACACACATTGTTAAAGTCAGGGATAAGGATGAGGGTGAGGGTGAGGTACAAAGTGTATATGTACACAAGATAAATGCACAACAGTAGCAGGTAAGTGGTACATGCTGGAACAGTTATAACTGCAGGGGACAACGTTGACAGAACAATAGCGGGAGACATCTTGTCATCTCAAGGTTGAGGTTGTTGCTAACAACACACTACAATGCATTAGCATAGATCCGTGTTCTTCAGTCCTGCTGACCTACAGAGCGTGCAGGTATTTTCACCAGCCCAGTACTAACACACCTGGTTAAGTTAATCACGGATCCCAAAACTGATCGATAACATACATTTTTCACTCTGTTGTAAATTCAAAAGAGCCTTGTGATTTACATAAATTCTACAAAAACCTGCCGTTCTTATTCTCTCACTAGATCGCACACTTAAACTATAGCCTATAGCCTTCTCTTAAAAAACAACAATAATCAAATCCACCTGCTGAAGGATTATTTTACTCCTGCAACGAAACTTGTCAAATTAAGATCTAACACCTGTAAAGCATATTCTAATTCTGTATATCAACAGTGATTGAATGATATGAAAGAAAGCCCTTATGACTAACCCCTGCGCCCTGGCCCCGTATCTACAAGGAGTCTCAGAGCAGGAGTGCAGATCCAGGACCAATTTAGCCTTTCAGTTCATAATGAATAACATTCTATGGACAGATGGTGGTGGCAATAACCATAGTGCGATCCAACGTTACTCTGTATCATGAATCTTCACAGAAGTTGTTGTCGGCATCCCAAATAGCACCCTATTCCCTACATAGTGCACTACTTTTGACCAGAGCCCTAAGGGTGCGCCCTATTCCCTACATAGTGCACTACTTTCTACCAGCGCCCTGATCAAAGTAGTGCACTATATAGATAATAGGGTGTCATTTGTCAAGTCTCCAAACGGCCCCACCGCATGCCAGGCTCCTGATAGCTAAAATATACATGGGGACTACTCTCCTAGGTTTATACATCCTTAAGGTACAGCCCTATACATACACTATATACAGTATTTTTTTAAAGTAAGTGGACAACCTTTCAAATGAGTGGATTCTATTTCAGCCACACCTGTTGCTGACAGGTGTATAAAATCGAGCACATGGCAGTGCAATCTCCATAGACAAACATTAGTAGTAAAATGGCCTTACTGAAGAGCTCAGTGACATACAACGTAGCACCATCATAGGATGTCACCTTTCCAACAAGTCAGTTCATCAAATTTCTACCCTGCTAGAGCTGCCCCGGTCAACTGTAAGTGTTGTTATTGTGAAATGGAAAAGTCTAGGAGCAACAACGGGCTCAGCTGAAGTGGTAGGCCACACAGGCTCACAGAATGGGACAGCCAGGTGCTGAAGTGTAAAAATCGCCTATCCTCGGTTACAACACTCACTATCGAGTTCCAAACTGCCTCTGGAAGTAACGTCAGCACAATAACTGTTCATCGGGAAATTGGATTCCATGCCCAAGCAGCTGCACACAATCCTAAAATCACCATGCGCAATGCCAAGCGTGGACTGGAGTGATGTAAAGCTCGCCGCCATTGGACTCCGTGGTGGAAACAAATTCTCTGGAGTGAGCTAACGCTGCTCTGAAATCCAAAAGTTATTTCCGACTGTATGTAATAACACAACAAAAAAGTTCTGGGCTAATAATGGAAGAAATAACACACACAAAAATAATCTAAAGTTTCTTAGGAGCTAGAAGCAGAACTGCCATGTCTGTTGGCGTCATCTTTTCCACGCCTACTGTAGCTCTGATTGGCTATGGTGCACCGGTCTCATCTTTTCCACGCCTACTGTAGCTCTGATTGGCTATGGTGCACCGGTCTCATCTTTTCCACGCCTACTGTAGCTCTGATTGGCTATGGTGCACCGGTCTCATCTTTTCCACGCCTACTGTAGCTCTGATTGGCTATGGTGCACCGGTCTCCGTAGACTCTGGTCCTGGACGAGACAGATGTTTTTATTAGGTTTTATTTCCTGCGGTGTCTATTAGTTGTCCAAACGCATGTCCGCTTTCCCCACTTACATTGCTATAGAAAGTTTACAAATGCCTTAGTGTACCTGATTCACAAACATTATATGAATTTATGAAAACATGAAAATGACCATAGTGTTCACTAGTCAGAATTTTTTTCTGAAGTGTCTTAAACTTCCTGGGTTGTATATGAACAGATTTTTAATGAGATTTGATGTTGTTAAATGGGGCTTAGTCTCCCAGTGTTCATCCAGGCGTGGAGTAGGGGTATTCTACAGTATATAGAGGGAAATATGATAGAGAACTTGCCTCTACTTATCTCATTCCATCTATGGACATAAAGGGGAAAACAATTACAGGAACTATAATCCCTAGACTTTCTCTATTATATAAACTATTCTCTCCCCCCTCACTCTTTCACCCTCTCCCCCTCTCCCTCTCCTTCACCCTCTTCCCCACTCCCTCTCCCCTTCTCCCTCTCCATCACCCTCTTCCCCACTCCCTCTCCCCCTCCTTCACCCTCTTCCCCACTCCCTCTCCCCGTCTCCCTCTCCTTCACCCTCTTCCCCACTCCCTCTCCCCCTCTCCCTCTCCATCACCCTCTTCCCCACTCCCTCTCCCCCTCCTTCACCCTCTTCCCCACTCCCTCTCCCCGTCTCCCTCTCCTTCACCCTCTTCCCCACTCCCTCTCCCCGTCTCCATCTCCTTCACCCTCTTCCCCACTCCGTCTCCCCTCCCCCTCTCCCTCTCCTTCACCCTCTTCCCCACTCCCTCTCCCCTTCTCCCCCTCCTTCACCCTCTTCCCCACTCCCTCTCCCCCTCCCCCTCTCCTTCACCCTCTTCCCCACTCCCTCTCCCCTTCTCCCTCTCCATCACCCTCTTCCCCACTCCCTCTCCCCCTCCTTCACCCTCTTCCCCACTCCTTCTCCCCGTCTCCCTCTCCTTCACCCTCTTCCCCACTCCCTCTCCCCCTTTCCCTCTCCATCACCCTCTTCCCCACTCCCTCTCCCCCTCCTTCACCCTCTTCCCCACTCCCTCTCCCCGTCTCCCTCTCCTTCACCCTCTTCCCCACTCCCTCTTCCCCACTCCCTCTCCCATCTCCCTCTCCTTCACCGTCTCTCCAGCTCCTTCACCCTCTTCCCCACTCCCTCTCCCTCTCCTTCACCCTCTTCCCCACTCCCTCTCCCCCTCTCCCTCTCCTTCACCCTCTCCCTCTCATTCACTGTCTCTCCAGCTCCTTCACCCTCTCACTCTCTCCCCTCCCTGTCTCCAAATGGTATGCATTAGGCCCTCTAATGTACTGTATATCAAATGACAGATTGCTTTAATTTTATCATATATTCTTCAACTAATCAAATAGAATATCTTATTTTTTGAAGAAATTCATTAAGCTGTTATACTATACTGACCAAAATATATAAACGCAACATGCAACAATTTCAACGATTTTACTGAGTTACAGTTCATATAAGCAAAACCAGTAAATTGAAATATATTCACTAGACCTATGGATTTCACGACTGGGCAGGAGTGCAGCCTTGGCTGGGCCAGGGAGGGCATAGGCCCACCAACCGAGGAGCCAGGCCCAGTCAATCAGAATGCGTTTTCTCCAAGAAAGGGCTTTGTTACAGACAAACAAACTCCTCCGTTTGATCAGCTGTCTGAGTGACTGGTCTCAGACAATCCCGCAGGTGAAGAAGACGGATGTGGAGGTCCTTGGTCTAGTGTGGTTATGTAACGGATGTGAAACGGCTAGTTAGTTAGCGGTGGTGCGCGCTAAATAGCGTTTCAATCGGTGACGTCACTCGCTCTGAGACCTTGAAGTAGTGGTTCCCCTTGCTCTGCAAGGGCCGTGGGTTTTGTGGAGCGATGGGTAACGATGCTTCGTGGGTGACTGTTGACGTGTGCAGAGCTTCCCTGGTTCGCGCCCGGTCGAGGGGATGGACGTACAGTCTATACTGTTACAGTTACACGTGGCCTGCGGTTGTGAAGCCGGTTGGACGTATTGCCAAATTCTCTAAAATGACGTTGGAGGCAGCTTATGGTAGAGACACTAATATTAAATTCTCTGGCAACAGCTCTGGTGGATATTCCTGCAGTCAGCATGCCAATTGCACGTTCCCTCAAAACGTGTGAAATCAAATAAAGTTTTATAGATCACACACACGTGTTTAGTAGATGTTATTGCAGGTGTAGGGAAATGCTTGAGCTTCTAACTCTGACAGTGCAGCAATATCTAAAAAGTAAGATCTACCAATTTCACAACATATACCCAATACCCACCAATCTAAGTAAAGGGATGGAATTAATAATATATAAATATATGGACGACATCTGTGGCATTGTGTTGTTTGACAAAACTTCACATTTTAGAGTGGACATTTATTATCCCCAGCACAAGTTGCTCCTGTGTAATGATTATGCTGTTTAATCAGCTTATTGATATACCACACCTGTCAGGTGGATGGATTATCTTGACAAATAAGAAATGTTCACTAACAGATACGTAAACAAATTTGTGATCCTAAATAAGAAAACCTTGACGTATAAGTACACCCCCTGGACAGGACACTAGTCTATTCCCTGTTTCTGTAGTGAGGCAGATTGATGTACAGTACACCCCCTGGACAGGACACTAGTCTATTCCCTGTTTCTGTAGTGAGGCAGATTGATGTACAGTACACCCCCTGGACAGGACACTAGTCTATTCCCTGTTTCTGTAGTGAGGCAGATTGATGTACAGTACACCCCCTGGACAGGACACTAGTCTATTCCCTGTTTCTGTAGTGAGGCAGATTGATGTACAGTACACCCCCTGGACAGGACACTAGTCTATTCCCTGTTTCTGTAGTGAGGCAGATTGATGTACAGTACACCCCCTGGACAGGACACTAGTCTATTCCCTGTTTCTGTAGTGAGGCAGATTGATGTACAGTACACCCCCTGGACAGGACACTAGTCTATTCCCTGTTTCTGTAGTGAGGCAGATTGATGTACAGTACACCCCCTGGACAGGACACTAGTCTATTCCCTGTTTCTGTAGTGAGGCAGATTGATGTACAGTACACCCCCTGGACAGGACACTAGTCTATTCCCTGTTTCTGTAGTGAGGCAGATTGATGTACAGTACACCCCCTGGACAGGACACTAGTCTATTCCCTGTTTCTGTAGTGAGGCAGATTGATGTACAGTACACCCCCTGGACAGGACACTAGTCTATTCCCTGTTTCTGTAGTGAGGCAGATTGATGTACAGTACACCCCCTGGACAGGACACTAGTCTATTCCCTGTTTCTGTAGTGAGGCAGATTGATGTACAGTACACCCCCTGGACAGGACACTAGTCTATTCCCTGTTTCTGTAGTGAGGCAGATTGATGTACAGTACACCCCCTGGACAGGACACTAGTCTATTCCCTGTTTCTGTAGTGAGGCAGATTGATGTACAGTACACCCCCTGGACAGGACACTAGTCTATTCCCTGTTTCTGTAGTGAGGCAGATTGATGTACAGTACACCCCCTGGACAGGACACTAGTCTATTCCCTGTTTCTGTAGTGAGGCAGATTGATGTACAGTACACCCCCTGGACAGGACACTAGTCTATTCCCTGTTTCTGTAGTGAGGCAGATTGATGTACAGTACACCCCCTGGACAGGACACTAGTCTATTCCCTGTTTCTGTAGTGAGGCAGATTGATGTACAGTAACCCCCTGGACAGGACACTAGTCTATTCCCTGTTTCTGTAGTGAGGCAGATTGATGTACAGTACACCCCCTGGACAGGACACTAGTCTATTCCCTGTTTCTGTAGTGAGGCAGATTGATGTACAGTACACCCCCTGGACAAGACGCTTGTCCATCTCCTGTTTATCTAGTGTGAAAGCTTGATGTACAGTACATCCCCTGGACAGGACACTAGTCTATCTCCTGTTTCTGTAGGGAGACAGCTTGATGTACAGTAACCCCCTGGACAGAACACTAGTCTATCTCCTGTTTCTGTAGGGAGACAGCTTGATGTACAGTACACCCCCTGGACAGGACACTAGTCTATCCCAGGCCCTTATCCCAATTCTTCAGTATATAATCAATGGTAAGTGCCAAGCAGAGACGCATCGGGTCCCATTTTTGGTATGACTAGGCCGTGGATCAAACTCCCAACCTTCCAATCTCACTTTAACCACAAGGCTAGTTGAGAGGCAATAGCTGTTTTCCAATATGATATCCTTAACCAAGTCAGTAGAATTGATGGGGATTATAGGGTATCATGCCATTCATGTCAGGTTCCAGGGCAATGGGAGTAGCAAAGACCAAGACACAATGAAAGAGAGAGACAGCTGTACAGGGATGGAGTGTGATAGAGAGAGTGTGAGAGAGACAGGAATAAATAGATAAAAAGAGAGAGAGAGAGAGAAAGACAGAGAGAAAGACAGAGAGAAAGACAGAGAGAGAGGAGCAGAGGGATGAGGGATGCCTGGGACCAGATGGTTCAGTGCTCTATGGGGAGACATGACGGAGGACGAGGCAGGAGAGATGGCAGACTGCTGCGTTTTCTCTAGCCAGTGTCCCAAATGGCATCCTATTTTCTTTATAGTGCAATACTTTTGTGGCTACCTTATGGATCCTGGTCAAAGGTTGTGCACAATGTAGGGGACAGGGTACCATTTGGCACGCAGGCTGTGTGACTGGAATTGACGACCCAACCTGGAAAGGACAGGGACAGGGACAGGCCACATGACATGTAACCCATGCTACTAGTAATATACTGTATGTAACCACGATACATAATCTATGCTGTTGGATTCGACATTTTCAACATTGAGATATTTAAGACATGATAGATTAAACGCATAGTAGTAAAAGAGACTGGGTCTCTGCAGAAAGAGAGAGCTGTGGAATGTGTTGGAATGTGTTGGGTGGAAGGGAGCAGAGCACCGTGTTGATAGAGACAGATGGACATCTGTGGATTAGGTGAAGGAGGGGTTGAGGTCAGGAGGTGAGGACAGCGATGTGTTGATACAGTGGAGACAGATGGACATCTGTGGATTAGGTGAAGGAGGGGTTGAGGTCAGGAGGTGAGGACAGCGATGTGTTGATACAGGGGAGACAGATGGACACGTGTGGATTAGGTGAAGGAGGGGTTGAGGTCAGGAGGTGAGGACAGTGATGTGTTGATACAGGTGAGACAGATGGACATCTGTGGATTAGGTGAAGGAGGGGTTGAGGTCAGGAAAGGAGGACAGCGATGTGTTGATACAGGGGAGACAGATGGACATCTGTGGAATAGGTGAAGGAGGGGTTGAGGTCAGGAGGTGAGGACAGCGATGTGTTGATACAGGGGAGACAGATGGACATCTGTGGAATAGGTGAAGGAGGGGTTGAGGTCAGGAAAGGAGGACAGTGATGTGTTGATACAGGGGAGACAGATGGACATCTGTGGATTAGGTGAAGGAGGGGTTGAGGTCAGGAGGTGAGGACAGCGATGTGTTGATACAGGTGAGACAGATGGACATCTGTGGATTAGGTGAATGAGGGGTTGAGGTCAGGAAAGGAGGACAGCGATGTGTTGATACAGGGGAGACAGATGGACATCTGTGGATTAGGTGAAGGAGGGGTTGAGGTCAGGAAAGGAGGACAGCGATGTGTTGATACAGGGGAGACAGATGGACATCTGTGGATTAGGTGAAGGAGGGGTTGAGGTCAGGAGGTGAGGACAGCGATGTGTTGATACAGGGGAGACAGATGGACATCTGTGGATTAGGTGAAGGAGGGGTTGAGGTCAGGAGGTGAGGACAGCGATGTGTTGATACAGGGGAGACAGATGGACATCTGTGGATTAGGTGAAGGAGGGGTTGAGGCCTGGAGGTGAGAACAGGTCACCTGAAGGGAGTAATAAGTGGTTGGTATCTTGTTACTCTTTTCCTGTTAAACCATAAGAAGGATTAGAGAGGAGGAGGAGTGTCTTAAGTGGGATATATATAGATATGGATGGGAGAAGTGTTGGGTTGTATGAATACAGCTGTATAGAACCTTTGGGAAGAATTAAACTTGGTTAAAGCTTCTCTAGTGTCCATGAATTATTTACTCTGAAAAATAAGAACCTAACAATGCTAATAGTAACATACGTAGCCATGATATGCAATCTATGCTAATAGTAACATACAACATCAAGAACAAGTATGTGAACCCTTTGGAATATAAATTGGTCATAATATTTTTGCAGATATTCATCTAAATCACAACAATAGACAAACACAGTCCGCTTAAACTAATAACACACAAACAATTATACATGTTCATGTCTTTATTGAACACACCATGTAAACATTCACAGTGTAGGGTGGGAAAAGTATGTAAACCCTTGGATTTAATAACTGGTTGACCCTCCTTTGGTAGCAATAACCTCAACCAAACATTTTCTTTACTTGCGGATCAGACCTGCACAACAATCAGGAGGAATTGTGGACCATTCACCTTCACAAAACTGTTTCAGTTCAGCAATATTCTTAATATGTCTGGTGTGATCCGCTCTCGAGGTCATGCCACAGCCTTTTAAATCGGGTTGAGGTCAGGACTCTGACTGGGCCACTCCAGAAGGTGCATTTGCTTCTGTTGAAGCCATTCAGCTGTTGATTTACTTTTGTGTTTTGGGTCGTTGTCCTGTTGCATCACTCAACATCTGTTGAGCTTCAATTGGCGGACAGAAAGCCTTACAATCTCCTGAAAACTGTCTTGATAAACTTGGGAATTCATTTTTCCGTCGATGATAGCAAGCTGTCCAGGGCCAGAGGCAGCAAAGCAGCCCCAAACCATGATGCTCCCTCCACCATAGTTTACAGTTGGGATGAGGTTTAGAGGTTGCTGTGCTGTGCCCATTTTTTCTCTTCACATAGTTTTGAGTGTTCCTTCCTAACAACTCAATTTTAGTTTAATCTGTCCACAGAATATTTTGCCAGTCGTGGAACATCCAGGTGCTCTTTTGCAAACTTCAAACTTTTGCAGACTTGCAGCAATGTTTTTTGTGGACAGCAGTGGCTTCTTCCGTGGTGTCCTCCCATGAACACCATTCTTGTTTAGTGTTTTTCACATATCGTAGACTCGTCAACAGAGATGTTAGCATGTTCCAGAGATTTCTGTAAGTCTTTAGCTGACACTCTAGGATTGTTCTTAACCCCGTTGAGCATTATGTGCTGTGCTATTGCAGTCATCTTTGCAGGACGGCCACTCCTAGGGAGAGTAGCAACAGTAATGAACTTTCTCCATTTATAGACAATTTGTCTGACTGATGAACATCACGGCTTTTAGAGATATTTTTGTAACCCTTTCCAGCTTCATGCAAGTCAACAATTTGCAATTTTAGGTCATCTGAGATCTCTTTTGTTCGAGGCATGGTTCACATCAGGCAATGCCTATTGTGATTAGCAAACTCACATTTCGTGAGTGTTTTTATAGGGCAGGGCAGCTCTAACCAACATCTCCAGTCTCATCTCATTGTTTGGACTCCAGGTTAGCTGACTCCTAACCAATTATCTTTTGGAAAAGTAAGTAGCCTAGGGGTTCACAATACTTTTTCCAACCTACACTGTGAATGACGTATTCAATATAGACAAAAAACATCAATTTTTGTGTGTTATTAGTTTAAACACACTGTGTTTTTCTATTGTTATGTCTAAGATGAAGACCAGAATAAATGATATGACTATTATATGCAGAAATCCAGGTAATTCCAAAGGGGTTCACATACCTTTTCTTTCCACTGTATGTAACCATACGTATGTAACCTATGCTAACAGTAACATATGTCGCTATCACTCTAGTATTGTTGATGCATGTTGTATAACCATACAAGTGGTTAAAACTTCTTATGGATGGGGGCAGTATTGAGTAGCTTGGATGAATAAGGTGCCCAGAGTAAACTGCCTGCTACTCAGGCCCAGAAGCTAAGATATGCATATATTTAGTAGATCTGGATAGGAAACACTCTGGGGTTTCTAACACCGTTTGAATGGTGTCTGTGGGCATAACATAACCCATATGGCATGCAAAGACCTGAGAAAAAAATCCAACCAAGAAGTGGGAAATCTGAGGTTTGTAGTTTTTCAACTCATTGCCTATCGAATATACAGTGTCTATGGGGTCATGTTGCACTTCCTAAGGCTTCCACTAGATGTCAACAGTCTTTAGAACCTTGTTTCAGGCTTCTACTGTGAAGGAGGAGGGAATGAGAGCACTTTCAATCAGGTGTCTGCCATGAGCTGATCAGGCGCTCTCCCGTGAAAGGTAGCTGCGTTCCTTTTCATTTCTAAAGACAAAGGAATTCTTCGGTTGGAAGATTATTGAAGATTTATGTTAAAAACATCCTAAAGATTGATTCTATGTATCGTTTGACATGTTTCTACGGACTGTAATGGAACTTTTTGACTTTTCGTCTGGACCTACTGATCGCGCATCATGAATTTGGATTTGTGAACAAAATGCGTGAACAACAAGGAGGTATTTGCACTTAAATGATGGACTTTATCGAACAAAATAATAATTTATTGTGAAACTGGGATTCCTGGGAGTGCATTCTGATGAAGATCATCAAAGGTAAGTGAATATTTATAATGCTATTTCTGACTTCTGTTGACTCCACAACATGACAGATATCTGTATATCTTGTTTTTGTGTCTGAGTGCTGTACTCAGATTATTGCATGGTGTGCTTTCTCCTAAAGTAAAAAAAAAATCTGACACAGCGATTGCATTAAGAAGTGGATCTATAATTCCATTTATAACACTTGTATCTTTTATCAATGTTTATTATGAGTATTTCTGTAAATTGATGTTCCTCTCTGCAAAATCACTAGATGTTTTGGAACTACTGAACATAACGCACCAATGTAAACTGAGATTTTTGGATATAAATATGAACCTTATCGAACAAAACATACATGTATCTGATGAAGATCATCAAAGGTTAGTGATTAATTTCTACTTTTTGTGACTTAGTTTTTCTGTGACTAGGCACTCACCTTACATAATCGTTTGGTGTGCTTGCGTCATAAAGCCTTTTTGAAATCGGACACTGTGGTGGGATTAACAACACGTTTATCTTTAAAATGGTGTAAAATACTTGTATGTTTTAGGAATTTTAATTATGAGATTTCTGTTGATTGAATTTGACGCCCTGCAATTTCACTGGCTGTTGTCATATCGATCCCGGTAGTGGAGTCTAAGCCATAAGAAGTTTTGAGGAAGAAACACGAGCAATGGACATTAGACCGGTGGAAATATGTCCCTTTGGTCTGATAAGTCCAAATTTGAGATTTTTGGTTCCGACCAGCGTGTCTTTGTGAGACGCAGAGTAGGTAAACGAATGATCTCCGCGTGTGTGGTTCCCACCGTGAAGCATGGAGGAGGAGGGGTGATGTGTGGGGGTGCTTTGTTGGTGACACTGTCAGTGATTTATTTAGAATTCAAGCCACACTTAATCAGCATGGCCACCACAGTATTCTGCAGCGATATGCCATCCAATCTGTTTTGTGCTTAGTGGGTCTATCATCTGTTAATGAACAGGACAATGACCCAACATACCTCCAGCCTGTGTTAAGGCTATTTGACCAATAAGGATAGTGATGGAGTGCTATATCAGATGATCTGGCCTCCACAATCACCCAACCTCAACCCAATTGAGATGGTTTGGGATCATTTGGACCGCAGAGAGGAAAAGGAAAAGCAGCATACAAGTGCTCAGCATATGTGGGAACTCCTTCAAGACTGTTGGAAAAGCATTCCAGGTGAAGCTGGTTGAGAGAATGCCAAGAGTTTACAGAGCTGTCATCAAGGAAAAGGGTGGCTACTCAAATATACTACATGATTCCAAGTGTTATTTCATAGTTTTTCTACAATGTAGAAAATAGTACAAATAAAGAAAAACCCTTGAATGAGTAGGTGTGTCCAAACTTTTGACTGGTACTGTATATACTGAAGAAAAAAAAATATATGCAATACGCAAAGTGCTGGGCCCATGTTTCATGAGCTGAAAATAAAAGATCCCAGAAAAATTCCACACGTACAAAAATCTTAGTTGTTTCTAATGTTCTAATGTTTAGTAATTTGTGTACATTCCTGTTAGTGAGCATTTCTCCTTTGCCAAGATAATCCATCCACTTGACAAGTGTGGCATATCAAGATTAAACAGCATGATCATTATACAGGTGCACCTTGTGATGGGGACAATAAAAGGCTACTCTAAAATGTGCAGTTTTGTCACACAACACAATGCCACAGATGTCTCAAGGTTTGAAGGAGCTCACCATTGGCATGCTGACTTCAGGAATGTCCACTAGAGTTGTCAGGGAATTGAATATTCATTTCGCAGACCACATGTAACCTCCCCAGCCCAGGACCTTTTGGGGAAAAAAATGTATTCTGATTGGCTGGGCCTGGCTCCCCAGTGGCTGGGCCTGGCTCCCCAGTGGCTGGGCCTGGCTCCCATGTGGCTGGGCCTGGCTCCCCAGTGGCTGGTCCTGGCTCCCCAGTGGGTGGGCCTGGCTCCCCAGTGGTTGGGCCTGGCTCCCCAGTGGCTGGGCCTGGCTCCCCAGTGGGTGGGCCTGGCTCCCCAGTGGCTGGGCCTGGCTCCCCAGTGGCTGGTCCTGGCTCCCCAGTGGGTGGGCCTGGCTCCCCAGTGGTTGGGCCTGGCTCTCCAGTGGCTGGGCCTGGCTCCCCAGTGGGTGGGCCTGGCTCCCCAGTGGCTGGGCCTGGCTCCCATGTGGCTGGGCCTGGCTCCCATGTGGCTGGGCTTATGCCCTCACAGGACCACCCATGGCTACACCCCTGCCCAGTCAGGTGAAATCCAGCTATTAGGGCCTAATGAATTTATTTCAAATGAATAATTTCCTTAAATCAACTGTAACTGAGTTAAATCATTGCAATTGTTGTATTTATATGTATATTTTTGTTCCCATATACATTTTAGGGACACGGTATATTTTACATTAGTTCAGCTCCTTCAGCTCCCCTCAACCCTCCCATCTATCTCTGAACACCATCCAGTCCCAGCCTTCAGCTACCCTCAACCCCTCCCATCTATCTCTGAACACCATCCAGTCCCAGCCTTCAGCTCCCCTCAACCCTCCCATCTATCTCTGAACACCATCCAGTCCCACCCTTCAGCTCCTGTCAACCCCTCCCATCTATCTCTGAACACCATCCAGTCCCACCCTTCAGCTCCCCTCAACCCCTCCCATCTATCTCTGAACACCATCCAGTCCCACCCTTCAGCTCCCCTCAACCCTCCCATCTATCTCTGAACACCATCCAGTCCCAGCCTTCAGCTACCCTCAACCCCTCCCATCTATCTCTGAACACCATCCAGTCCCAGCCTTCAGCTCCCCTCAACCCTCCCATCTATCTCTGAAGACCATCCAGTCCCAGCCTTCAGCTACCCGCAACCCCTCCCATCTATCTCTGACCACCATCCAGTCCCACCCTTCAGCTACCCTCAACCCCTCCCATCTATCTCTGAACACCATCCAGTCCAGCCTTCAGCTCCCCTCAACCCCTCCCATATATCTCTGAACACCATCCAGTCCCAGCTTTCAGCTCCCCTCAACCCTCCCATCTATCTCTGAAGACCATCCAGTCCCAGCCTTCAGCCCCCCTCAACCCTCCCATCTATCTCTGAACACCATCCAGTCCCAGCTTTCAGCTCCCCTCAACCCCTCCCATCTATCTCTGAAGACCATCCAGTCCCAGCCTTCAGCTCCCCTCAACCCCTCCCATCTATCTCTGAACACCATCCAGTCCCACCCTTCAGCTCCACTCAACCCTCCTATCTATCTCTGAACACCATCCAGTCCCACCCTTCAGCTACCCTCAACCCTCCTATCTATCTCTGAACACCATCCAGTCCCACCCTTCAGCTACCCTCAACCCCTCCCATCTATCTCTGAACACCATCCAGTCCAGCCTTCAGCTCCCCTCAACCCCTCCCATCTATCTTTGAACACCATCCAGTCCCAGCTTTCAGCTCCCCTCAACCCTCCCATCTATCTCTGAAGACCATCCAGTCCCAGCCTTCAGCTCCCCTCATCCCCTCCCATCTATCTCTGAAGACCATCCAGTCCCAGCCTTCAGCTCCCCTCAACCCCTCCCATCTATCTCTGAACACCATCCAGTCCCACCCTTCAGCTCCACTCAACCCTCCTATCTATCTCTGAACACCATCCAGTCCCACCCTTCAGCTACCCTCAACCCTCCTATCTATCTCTGAACACCATCCAGTCCCAGCCTTCAGCTCCCCTCAACCCCTCCCATCTATCTCTGAACACCATCCAGTCCCACCCTTCAGCTACCGTCAAACCTCCTATCTATCTCTGAAGACCATCCAGTCCCAGCCTTCAGCTCCCCTCAACCCCTCCCATCTATCTCTGAAGACCATCCAGTCCCAGCCTTCAGCTCCCATCAAATCTATCTCTGAAGACCATCCAGTCCCAGCCTTCAGCTCCCCTCAACCCCTCCCATCTATCTCTGAAGACCATCCAGTCCCAGCCTTCAGCTCCCATCAAATCTATCTCTGAATACCATCCAGTCCCAGCCTTCAGCTCCCCTCAACCCTCCTATCTATCTCTGAACACCATCCAGTCCCAGCCTTCAGCTCCCCTCAACCCCTCCCATCTATCTCTGAACACCATCCAGTCCCACCCTTCAGCTACCCTCAAACCTCTTATCTATCTCTGAAGACCATCCAGTCCCAGCCTTCAGCTCCCCTCAACCCCTCCCATCTATCTCTGAAGACCATCCAGTCCCAGCCTTCAGCTCCCATCAAATCTATCTCTGAAGACCATCCAGTCCCAGCCTTCAGCTCCCCTCAACCACTCCCATCTATCTCTGAAGACCATCCAGTCCCAGCCTTCAGCTCCCCTCAACCCCTCCCATCTATCTCTGAACACCATCCAGTCCCACCCTTCAGCTCCACTCAACCCTCCTATCTATCTCTGAACACCATCCAGTCCCACCCTTCAGCTACCCTCAACCCTCCTATCTATCTCTGAACACCATCCAGTCCCAGCCTTCAGCTCCCCTAAACCCCTCCCATCTATCTCTGAAGACCATCCAGTCCCAACCTTCAGCTCCCCTCAACCCCTCCCATCTATCTCTGAACACCATCCAGTCCCACCCTTCAGCTACCCTCAGCCCCTCCCATCTATCTCTGAACACCATCCAGTCCCAGCCTTCAGCTCCCCTCAACCCTCCCATCTATCTCTGAAGACCATCCAGTCCCAGCCTTCAGCTCCCCTCAACCCCTCCCATCTATCTCTGAACACCATCCAGTCCCACCCTTCAGCTCCACTCAACCCTCCTATCTATCTCTGAACACCATCCAGTCCCACCCTTCAGCTACCCTCAACCCTCCTATCTATCTCTGAAGACCATCCAGTCCCAGCCTTCAGCTCCCCTCAACCCTCCCATCTATCTCTGAACACCATCCAGTCCCAGCTTTCAGCTCCCCTCAACCCCTCCCATCTATCTCTGAAGACCATCCAGTCCCAGCCTTCAGCTCCCCTCAACCCCTCCCATCTATCTCTGAACACCATCCAGTCCCACCCTTCAGCTCCACTCAACCCTCCTATCTATCTCTGAACACCATCCAGTCCCACCCTTCAGCTACCCTCAACCCTCCTATCTATCTCTGAACACCATCCAGTCCCAGCCTTCAGCTCCTCTAAACCCCTCCCATCTATCTCTGAAGACCATCCAGTCCCACCCTTCAGCTCCCCTCAACCCCTCCCATCTATCTCTGAACACCATCCAGTCCCACCCTTCAGCTACCCTCAACCCCTCCCATCTATCTCTGAACACCATCCAGTCCCACCCTTCAGCTACCCTCAAACCTCCCATCTATCTCTGAAGACCATCCAGTCCCAGCCTTCAGCTACCCTCAACCCCTCCCATCTATCTCTGAACACCATCCAGTCCAGCCTTCAGCTCCCCTCAACCCTCCCATCTATCTCTGAAGACCATCCAGTCCCACCCTTCAGCTACCCTCAACCCCTCCCATCTATCTCTGAACACCATCCAGTCCAGCCTTCAGCTCCCCTCAACCCTCCCATCTATCTCTGAAGACCATCCAGTCCCAGCCTTCAGCTCCCCTCAACCCCTCCCATCTATCTCTGAACACCATCCAGTCCCACCCTTCAGCTCCACTCAACCCTCCTATCTATCTCTGAACACCATCCAGTCCCACCCTTCAGCTACCCTCAACCCTCCTATCTATCTCTGAACACCATCCAGTCCCAGCCTTCAGCTCCTCTAAACCCCTCCCATCTATCTCTGAAGACCATCCAGTCCCACCCTTCAGCTCCCCTCAACCCCTCCCATCTATCTCTGAACACCATCCAGTCCCACCCTTCAGCTACCCTCAACCCCTCCCATCTATCTCTGAACACCATCCAGTCCCACCCTTCAGCTACCCTCAAACCTCCCATCTATCTCTGAAGACCATCCAGTCCCAGCCTTCAGCTACCCTCAACCCCTCCCATCTATCTCTGAACACCATCCAGTCCAGCCTTCAGCTCCCCTCAACCCTCCCATCTATCTCTGAAGACCATCCAGTCCCACCCTTCAGCTACCCTCAACCCCTCCCATCTATCTCTGAACACCATCCAGTCCAGCCTTCAGCTCCCCTCAACCCCTCCCATCTATCTTTGAACACCATCCAGTCCCAGCTTTCAGCTCCCCTCAACCCTCCCATCTATCTCTGAAGACCATCCAGTCCCAGCCTTCAGCTCCCCTCATCCCCTCCCATCTATCTCTGAAGACCATCCAGTCCCAGCCTTCAGCTCCCCTCAACCCCTCCCATCTATCTCTGAACACCATCCAGTCCCACCCTTCAGCTCCACTCAACCCTCCTATCTATCTCTGAACACCATCCAGTCCCACCCTTCAGCTACCCTCAACCCTCCTATCTATCTCTGAACACCATCCAGTCCCAGCCTTCAGCTCCCCTCAACCCCTCCCATCTATCTCTGAACACCATCCAGTCCCACCCTTCAGCTACCCTCAAACCTCCTATCTATCTCTGAAGACCATCCAGTCCCAGCCTTCAGCTCCCCTCAACCCTCCCATCTATCTCTGAAGACCATCCAGTCCCAGCCTTCAGCTCCCATCAAATCTATCTCTGAAGACCATCCAGTCCCAGCCTTCAGCTCCCCTCAACCCCTCCCATCTATCTCTGAAGACCATCCAGTCCCAGCCTTCAGCTCCCATCAAATCTATCTCTGAATACCATCCAGTCCCAGCCTTCAGCTCCCCTCAACCCTCCTATCTATCTCTGAACACCATCCAGTCCCAGCCTTCAGCTCCCCTCAACCCCTCCCATCTATCTCTGAACACCATCCAGTCCCACCCTTCAGCTACCCTCAAACCTCTTATCTATCTCTGAAGACCATCCAGTCCCAGCCTTCAGCTCCCCTCAACCCCTCCCATCTATCTCTGAAGACCATCCAGTCCCAGCCTTCAGCTCCCATCAAATCTATCTCTGAAGACCATCCAGTCCCAGCCTTCAGCTCCCCTCAACCACTCCCATCTATCTCTGAAGACCATCCAGTCCCAGCCTTCAGCTCCCATCAAATCTATCTCTGAAGACCATCCAGTCCCATCCTTCAGCTCCCCTCAACCCTCCCATCTATCTCTGAAGACCATCCAGTCCCAGCCTTCAGCTCCCCTCAACCCTCCTATCTATCTCCAAAGACCATCCAGTCTCGCCCTTCAGCTCCCTTCAACCCCAACCATCTATCTCTGAAGAGAATCCAGTCTCAGCCTTCAGCTCCCCTCAAGCCCTCCCATTTATCTCTGAAGGCCATCTGTCCCATCCTTCAGCTACCATCAAACCCTCCCATTTATCTCTGAAGGCCATCTGTCCCATCCTTCAGCTACCATCAAACCCTCCCATCTATCTCTGAAGACCATCTGTCCCATCCTTCAGCTACCATCAAACCCTCCCATCTATCTCTGAAGACCATCTGTCCCATCCTTCAGCTACCATCAAACCCTCCCATCTATCTCTGAAGACCATCTGTCCCATCCTTCAGCTACCATCAAACCCTCCCATCTATCTCTGAAGACCATCTGTCCCATCCTTCAGCTACCATCAAACCCTCCCATCTATCTCTGAAGACCATCTGTCCCATCCTTCAGCTACCATCAAACCCTCCCATCTATCTCTGAAGACCATCTGTCCCATCCTTCAGCTACCATCAAACCCTCCCATCTATCTCTGAAGACCATCTGTCCCATCCTTCAGCTACCATCAAACCCTCCCATCTATCTCTGAAGACCATCTGTCCCATCCTTCAGCTACCATCAAACCCTCCCATCTATCTCTGAAGACCATCTGTCCCATCCTTCAGCTACCATCAAACCCTCCCATCTATCTCTGAAGACCATCTGTCCCATCCTTCAGCTACCATCAAACCCTCCCATCTATCTCTGAAGACCATCTGTCCCATCCTTCAGCTACCATCAAACCCTCCCATCTATCTCTGAAGACCATCTGTCCCATCCTTCAGCTACCATCAAACCCTCCCATCTATCTCTGAAGACCATCTGTCCCATCCTTCAGCTACCATCAAACCCTCCCATCTATCTCTGAAGACCATCTGTCCCATCCTTCAGCTACCATCAAACCCTCCCATCTATCTCTGAAGACCATCTGTCCCATCCTTCAGCTACCATCAAACCCTCCCATCTATCTCTGAAGACCATCTGTCCCATCCTTCAGCTACCATCAAACCCTCCCATCTATCTCTGAAGACCATCTGTCCCATCCTTCAGCTACCATCAAACCCTCCCATCTATCTCTGAAGACCATCTGTCCCATCCTTCAGCTACCATCAAACCCTCCCATCTATCTCTGAAGACCATCTGTCCCATCCTTCAGCTACCATCAAACCCTCCCATCTATCTCTGAAGACCATCTGTCCCATCCTTCAGCTACCATCAAACCCTCCCATCTATCTCTGAAGACCATCCAGTGTTTATTTATATTTGCCATATATTTTTGAACTGTGCTGTGACGTTTCACAAAAGTTCTGAATCTTTCTCTTCTCATAGTTTCTACAGATTGTAAATTAAATATTAATATTTCTACTAAAAGTTGTATTATATTATTGATGGATTGACTATGACTTTTCATGTCACCCAGCAATTCTATTTACAGAGTTAGGTCCAGGTACGTTTTTCTATCCTTCAGCCATTCCTGAACCCGCGACCAGAAACAACCTACATTTGGTCAGTACTAAAACAAGTGATCTAATGATTCTGTCTCTTCGCAACAAAATCTGCAGATTTGGGAAGGTTGCATCACCCATATATATATATAACATTCTATTGGTTGCAATAATTTGTATTTGACCATTTCAATTGAAAACTTGAAGTTTTGAATCCGGTGTCGTTTTGTGTAAACCATGTGGCACGGAATTTATTTTGCATTCTGTCCATTTTTTTGGTCGTTAAATTAAACTGGTATACTTTTCTATTTATCACAATTTTCTATAACCAATTTAGATTTTTAACGCAGGGCCGACAGTCAAATTCCTTACCTTCTTCCCTTTCCATTTTTAAAAGAGGCAAAGTTTTACCTGGAACCAAAAAGGCTTCTCCTAATGGGGACAGTGTAGCGATCAGAAAAACTTTACACTTTGCATTTTATATATGCTTTTTCAAAAGCAATGTTTACTGTGTGGAAAGAAAAGGAATTACAATCAGCATATTGATTGAAAAGAAGCACAACACAAGAGAGGTATTGTCTTAAACAAGCCCCAAAAACATGGTTGCCAGGGTGTTGGATTAGTCCCTAAAGCTATGTGTCTAATGTGCTTGGATGTATATATTACCTTATTTACACTCTCTCTACAGGTATAACCACACTTTACCTTCTCTGTCGTTGTCATCAACACTCTAATCACCGAGCCTGTGTAATGTGTAATCACACCACCAATATACACATAAGAAACATTTTACAAGTAAACGTGACACATTCTAGACGTATTTGATGTGTACACTGTGCAGTCCATTTTAAAAGGTACACATATCTCTTGCTAGCACGTTCCAAATACAATGGGTAGGGTGATCAGGAAGCATGCGCCATAGCAGGGTTGGCCAGTCAACTATCTCAGTCAATTCAGGAAGTAATGTGAATTAAACAATAGCTTCTACATTTCAGTTTATTGAGAAGTCATTGAAAATAAATGCTCTTTTTTTTTCAATTAATTATTGTTTCAGTTTAGTTCCCAAATTGACTGGCTTCAATTTAAATGATGTCTTGACCCTGATCCATAGTAATGCAGTTTCAGGACTGCAAGACTATATTCCTGCCACTCAATTACACTGTCATATTCTGCTCCCCTTGTCTCTCCCGTGTTAAGGTTGGGAGTGAATTTCTAAAAGTTCTGATAAATATCTAGCTGGAAGAAGCTCATCAGCTTTTCCCTCACATCCTCCTCCCCTCTCTTAGTCTCTCCTCTCCTCTCTCATCTATCTGTTCTCTCGCCTCCCCTCCCCCTCCCCTCGCCTCCCCTCCCCTCCTCTCCCCTCTTCTCTTCTCTTCTCTCCTCTCCTCTCCTCTCCTCTCCTCTCCTCTCCTCTCCTCTCCTCTCCTCTCCTCTCCTCTCCTCTCCTCTCTCATCTATCTGTTCTCTCGCCTCCCCTCCCATCGCCTCCTCTCCTCTCCTCTCCTCTCCTCTCCTCTCCTCTCCTCTCCTCTCCTCTCCTCTCCTCTCCTCTCCTCTCCTCTCCTCTCCTCTCCTCTCCTCTCCTCTCCTCTCCTCTCCTCTCCTCTCCTCTCCTCTCCTCTCCTATTTTTCCTTGTCTCTCTTCCCCTTCAGCCTTCAAGAAATGGGAACAAGGTCATAGCAAAAAGTAGTAGAAGATTAATTTGGTCTTACCTCTGATAAATTATGAGACTTAGCCTGTTGGAGAGAAAACATTATTTGGTGAGTGTGTCTGTCCCAGTGTACCTCAAAGGGGTTGAGGTACAGAGCCTTGTAATGAGACCACATATTCCCCATGAAATTCGAATTTACACATTCATTTCTGGAGGAATTGATTTTACAGTTAATATTACAATTAATATGTGGCCGGTGTCATTCCAATGGTAGCCTGAAGAATGCTGCAATTCCTAGTGCTTTCTTGTTACTCCA
>NC_034178.2:71499872-71524872 GCF_002021735.2 Oncorhynchus kisutch
AATTTGATCTTAATAACTGACTTGCCTAGTAAAATAAAGTTTTAATTTTTTTTCGGAATGCAGCCAACCTGCTCTCCAAGTCCACCAGGCCCTGTCCTCCTTTATGGACAGACATATACGCCACTGCTGGCCAAAACCAGAAAAAATCCACCAGCTTGCGTTGCTGGTCTGCAAGCAGCGCAGACCAGCAACACGGGGGGTTGAGGACAGCCAATTTATGCCACAGGGAGGATGCTACCAGGTTGTTGATTATCATCACCCACCCTCTATATGACACATGGGACAGGAGCCACCTCCACTTGGCCAGTCTTAAGACCACTGACTGTGACAGCCCCTCACAGTCCTTCCTGACCCAACTCTCCGAGCCCGGGTACACCCCCAAAATGTTAAGCACTTCACAACCTCACTGCAAACCCCCTGGAAGCAGAGGGGAGGGAGACCCTAACCCTCCACGCCCCACATAACAGAGCTTTGCTCTTGCCCCAGTTCACATTAGCTGACGAAGCTAAGGTGAACTAGTCTCTAGTGCCTGCATATCCTGCCTATTCCTGGGCATCACAGAAACATCATCTGCATACGCCAACACTGCTATGCCTGTCAACACACCCATGCCTGTCCAGCACACTCCCTGCATATTTCCTGCGTAGCAGGCCCAAAAAAGTCACAACGGCTAGTGTATATAACTGCCCCGATAGAAGGCATCCTTGTCTATTGCCCTACATCACCCAGACTGGCCTATTGGGCCCCCCACCCACCTTGACAATACATACCTACATACATGTATGCCCCAGCATACAACATCTTCACACAGGCCAAAAACATTTCCCCAAACCCATTACTCTCCCTGGTGAAATAGACATGGTTATGTGGTGATCCGAAAAACCCACCGGGAGAATGTTAGCCCCCAACAGCCTATTGCTCTGATTCCTGGACATGTAAAACTGATCGAGTTGGGCTGCACTCACCCTAGCCCCCAAGACCTTCAACCATGTATACGGTCTTGTGTTGGGATGTCTAGTTATTCAAACATCCACTAGGTCAAACTGATTAATGATGTCCCTTACCACCCCCACTGAGCCTGAATGAGGCTCCTCCCCATTTCTGTCTTTTGTAAAAATCCATCGTACAGTTCCAGTCCCTGCCGACCACCAGCGTCTCCTCAGGCTCTACCTGTGAGAGTTCCTGTCTAAGCCTCCATAAGAAGTGGGAGAAAATCCAGCAAAGATAGGGACCAATAGCAAAGCTCAAACATTTCCCAGTGCCAGAAAAAAACGATTAATTCAAACAGCGTCTGAAGGTAGACCCTGACGCACTGTTATGACCCATGTCCTCAACCTAAAATGTTTCCTGTTGTGTTGTACTGATCTTACAAACTTTCCTGGATTGCAAAAAAAAAGCTTCAAGATTAAACCTTCTTTTTCCTTTTGGTCTCATTCAGGAACCTCAACAATATTTTGACCCCTCTGCCTGACTGGCTGTCAGCTCTGTACCCATTGAGGAGGAGTCTGAAAAGAAAGCCTCTTCATCATCCTCTTCCTCAGACTTTCCTTCCTCCTCCTCGTCTCCATCTCCATCCTGACCACCTGCCTTTTCTCTCCAGCCTCAGCTACATCATCATCTATAGCATGACTAGGTCCAGCCTCATCTACACCACCATCTATAGCATGACTAGACCCAGCCTCATCTACACCACCGCCTATAGCATGACTAGACCCAGCCTAATCTACACCACCATCTATAGCATGACTAGACCCAGTCTCATTTACACCACCATCTATAGCATGACTAGACCGAGCCTCATCTACACCACCATCTATAGCATGACTAGACCCAGCCTCATCTACACCACCATCTATAGCATGACTAGACCCAGCCTCATCTACACCACCGCCTATAGCATGACTAGACCGAGCCTCATCTACACCACCAGCTATAGCATGACTAGACCCAGCCTCATCTACACCATCATCTATTGCATGACTAGACCCAGCCTCATCTACACCACCGCCTATAGCATGACTAGGCCCAGCCTCATCTACACCACCATCTATAGCATGACTACGCCCAGCCTCATCTACACCACCATCTATAACCTGACTAGACCCAGCCTCATCTACACCACCATCTGTAGCATTACTAGACCCAGCCTCATCTACACCACCATCTATAACCTGACTAGACCCAGCCTCATCTACACCAACCTCTATAGCCTGACTAGGCCCAGCCTTAGCTGCACCACCATCTATAGCATGACTAGACCCCGCCTCATCTACACCACCGCCTGTAGCATGACTAGGCCCAGCCTCATTTACACCACCATCTATAGCATGACTAGGCCCAGCCTCATCTACACCATCATCTATAGCATGACTAGGCCCAGCCTCATCTACACCACCAGCTATAGCATGACTAGACCGAGCCTCATCTACACCACCATCTATAACATGACTAGGCCCAGCCTCATCTAAACCACCATCTATAGCATGACTAGACCCAGCCTCATCTACACCACCAGCTATAGCATGACTAGACCCAGCCTCATCTAAACCACCATCTATAGCATGACTAGACCTAGCCTCTAAGGTACTCCATCTCAGTGCAAGAGGTGTCCTTGGTTCGATTCCAGGATGCATCACATCTGTCCGTGATTGAGAGTCCCATAGGGCGTCATTGTAAATAAAAATGTGTTCTTAACTTTTTATTTTACCAGGCAAGTCAGTTAAGAACAAATTCTTATTTTCAATGACGGCCTAGGAACAGTGGGTAGAACGACAGATTTTGTACCTTGTCAGCTCGAGGGTTTGAACTTGCAACCTTCCGGTTACTAATCCAATGCTCTAACCACTAGGCTACCCTTGCCTGGTTAAAATATATATATAAATGACAGACTTTATGTTACATAGTTCTTATGTCCCAAATCCCAACGCTCAAAGCACCGCAGACTGTCTGTGCAGCCAAACCCCACATAGAGCCCCTCCCCATGCCTCACTTTAAAATGCACAATTAACTGTTGCTCATTGTTTTTTAGAAACCTGAACACTTGCCTCCGGAAAGAAACAAAGTGCTTAACGTCATCATCCTGAAAACCTGCCCACAGAACACGAAAACCACCAGAAAACTTAACAAAACCTCTCACCTTTTTCCGGATTTGATCGTCCGTAATAAACAGAGGCAGTTTTGCAACTACCACCACTGTCGAAGGAGTCGAAAGAGGAGAAATTGGGACCAACACGTCCCTTACAAATGTTCCACTTTGTTAATTCTGGAGGCAGAATGTATAAATTCAGCTCCTACCTGTTCGCCGACCTTAACTCCATTCTCAGGAACAAACCTGAATCTACGCCGTGACAACAGCGTCTCCTCCGCGCTAGGCTTGAGAAGCCATCTTGCACACCACACCGTTCAAACAACAGGAAACTAGAAGTCTGTCCTCTTCCTCCATAACTTTCAATAAAAACAGTGGGTAGCGCTAAACTAAAAGTGTGTTAACACTCCACCACAAAAAAAGAAAGAGAGAGAGAGAGAGAGAGAGAGAGAGAGAGAGAGAGAAAAAGAATGAGAGGGAGAGAGAGATATAGAGAGAGAGAGGGATAGACAGAGAGAGAGAGAGAGAGAGCGAGAGAGAGCGATATATATATATAGAGAGAGAGAGAGATAGAGAGGGAAAGAGGGAGAGGGATAGAGATAGAGAGAGAGAGAGATAGAGAGTGAGAGAGAGAGGGAGAGGGGGTGTAGAGTGACACTAGTTACTGCAGTGAAACAGGAATGACTTTGCCAGTGATCTAACTCCAATCGCAGGGTGGACATTAACCACAAGGTCACTAAATTGGTCTGCATGGAGGTGGTGGACCCATGGAATTACAATTACAGCAGCAGACATTCCAAATTAAGAAAATCCATTTGTATGTTTGTGATTACTTTACAGCGATAAGTGTAGGATGCTTTACAGCGATAAGTGTAGGATACTTTACAGCGATAAGTGTAGGATGGTGGTGGTGATTGGTATTTGTATGTTTGTGATTACTTTACAGCGATAAGTGTAGGATGGTGGTGGTGATTGGTATTTGTATGTTTGTGATTACTTGACAGCGATAAGTGTAGGATGGTGGTGGTGATTGGTATTTGTATGTTTGTGATTACTTTACAGCGATAAGTGTAGGATGGTGGTGGTGATTGGTATTTGTATGTTTGTGATTACTTTACAGCGATAAGTGTAGGATGGTGGTGGTGATTGGTATTTGTATGTTTGTGATTACTTTACAGCGATAAGTGTAGGATGGTGGTGGTGATTGGTATTTGTATTTGTATTTATTATGGATCCCCATTAGCTGCTGCCAAAGCAGAAGCTACTCTTCCTGGGGTCCAAGCAAAATTAAGGCAGTTTATAAAATTTTTAAACATTACAATACATTCACAGATTTCACAACACGATGTGCCCTCGGGCCACTACTCCACCACTACCACATATCTACACTACTAAATCCATGTTTATGTATAGTGCATATGTTATCGTGTGTGTGTGTGTGTGTCTGTGTCTGTGTTTGTGTTGCTTCACAGTCCCCGCTGTTCCATAAGGTGTTTTTTTAATCTGTTTTTTTTAAATCAAATTTGACTGCTTGCTTCAGTTACTTGATGTGGAATAGAGTTCCATGTAGTCATGGCTCTATGTAGTACTGTGGAATAGAGTTCCATGTAGTCATGGCTCTATGTAGTACTGTGGAATAGAGTTCCATGTAGGCATGGCTCTATGTAGTACTGTGGAATAGAGTTCCATGTAGGCATGGCTCTATGTAGTACTGTGGAATAGAGTTCCATGTAGGCATGGCTCTATGTAGTACTGTGGAATAGAGTTCCATGTAGTCATGGCTCTATGTAGTACTGTGGAATAGAGTTCCATGTAGGCATGGCTCTATGTGGTACTGTGGAATAGAGTTCCATGTAGTCATGGCTCTATGTAGTACTGTGGAATAGAGTTCCATGTAGTCATGGCTCTATGTAGTACTGTGGAATAGAGTTCCATGTAGTCATGGCTCTATGCAGTACTGTGGAATAGAGTTCCATGTAGTCATGGCTCTATGTAGTACTGTGGAATAGAGTTCCATGTAGTCATGGCTCTATGTAGTACTGTGGAATAGAGTTCCATGTAGTCATGGCTCTATGTAGTACTGTGGAATAGAGTTCCATGTAGTCATGGCTCTATGTAGTACTGTGGAATAGAGTTCCATGTAGTCATGGCTCTATGTAGTACTGTGGAATAGAGTTCCATGTAGTCATGGCTCTATGTGGTACTGTGGAATAGAGTTCCATGTAGTCATGGCTCTATGTGGTACTGTGGAATAGAGTTCCATGTAGTCATGGCTCTATGTAGTACTGTGGAATAGAGTTCCATGTAGTCATGGCTCTATGTAGTACTGTGGAATAGAGTTCCATGTAGTCATGGCTCTATGTAGTACTGTGGAATAGAGTTCCATGTAGGCATGGCTCTATGTGGTACTGTGGAATAGAGTTCCATGTAGTCATGGCTCTATGTAGTACTGTGGAATAGAGTTCCATGTAGTCATGGCTCTATGTGGTACTGTGGAATAGAGTTCCATGTAGTCATGGCTCTATGTAGTACTGTGGAATAGAGTTCCATGTAGTCATGGCTCTATGTAGTACTGTGGAATAGAGTTCCATGTAGTCATGGCTCTATGTAGTACTGTGGAATAGAGTTCCATGTAGTCATGGCTCTATGTAGTACTGTGGAATAGAGTTCCATGTAGTCATGGCTCTATGTAGTACTGTGGAATAGAGTTCCATGTAGTCATGGCTCTATGCAGTACTGTGGAATAGAGTTCCATGTAGTCATGGCTCTATGTAGTACTGTGGAATAGAGTTCCATGTAGTCATGGCTCTATGTAGTACTGTGGAATAGAGTTCCATGTAGTCATGGCTCTATGTAGTACTGTGGAATAGAGTTCCATGTAGTCATGGCTCTATGTAGTACTGTGGAATAGAGTTCCATGTAGTCATGGCTCTATGTAGTACTGTGGAATAGAGTTCCATGTAGTCATGGCTCTATGTAGTACTGTGGAATAGAGTTTCATGTAGTCATGGCTCTATGTAGTACTGTGGAATAGAGTTCCATGTAGTCATGGCTCTATGTAGTACTGTGCGCCTCCCATAGTCTGTTCTGGACTTGGGGACTGTGAAGAGACCTCTTGTGGCATGTCTAGCTTCGTTTCTCTGTAAATGTTTAATGTGCTGTGTCTGCTGCAGCCAGAGTTGGGGAGTAACAGATGACATTTAAAGTGACCCAGGTTGCAGCATACAGCCACGGCCAGTAGATCAGCAGTATTAGTCATCACCCAGGCTACAGCATACAGCCACGGCCAGTAGACCAGCAGTATTAGTCATCACCCAGGCTGCAGCATACAGCCACGGCCAGTAGACCAGCAGTATTAGTCATCACCCAGGCTACAGCATACAGCCACGTCCAGTAGACCAGCAGTATTAGTCATCACCCAGGTTGCAGCATACAGCCACGGCCAGTAGACCACCTTCCAGCCCTACTGGCTCCCTGCCGTGTCAAAGCTGAATGTATAAGCAGATTGACCAGGTCGATTATAGGATTTCTAGGGGTTGGTCTCAGGTTCACCGTCTGCAATCCCAAATGGCACCCTATTCCCTAAATAGTGCACTACTTTTGACTTATGGACCTACAGGTCTCTGGTCTAAAGTATTCCACTCTTTAAGGAATAGGGTGTCATTTGGGAGGTAACCATATGCCTTATATAATTTTTTTGGGGTCTCCTAGCATCTCACAGCTCCACAATCCCAGAGCGCGAACGGTGCAAGAAGTCACAGGTTGAATCACACCGAGAGGACGTGCAAAGATGTGGAAATTAGAGGCCAGATGGTGAATCATCAAAGTACTAACTCTGTGGAGACACGTACAGTCTAACTGTCACTTTAGTTTGTCCGAGTGCAAATCAATGGGGAGATGACAAGATGAATCATTGAGGTGATCTGTAAACTGAAGACACAAGAGAGAGAATGGTGAGCCGACCTTTTAATTCCATACACAGCCTCAATGGTACATAGAAAACATAAAAGTACAGACTTGCTCATGTGCAGGTATACTGGACACTACATCTTATTGACATTACTGGTCTCTCTATGGTAACCGGTTACTTCAAAACCACTGAAGAAATTAATTATATGTTTATGTAGACATAGCAACCTTATCTAAAGTCTTCATAATCCATAAATTAACAATAAAATAAGAAACCAGCTCTTCTGTTCCATATTTCGAACTGAAATACTATGTGAGATAAATGTCCGGGAAAGTTATATATCTGTCTGACGAGCATGATACTTGAGATTACACGTTGTGTGAAAACTTGCCAGAAGGAGACCTTTAGCTTTTAATTGGGTATGATCTTATCGTAGCACTCCATCTTTAAATCAAGTGTGTTTTCTACTTCCATGTTACCAGAACAGGTCTGAACCAGACTGGGCAGCTGCAGTGTAAGAATGATCTGAGGCATGTTTTAATAGTGTTTACTATTGAAAACCATTGTTAGTGTTTTGTGTTGAATTCATATGATTGGATGCCGGTTTGGCTGAACAGTAAGATTGGATGCCAGCTCTGCATAACAATGAGGATGTATGCTGGCTCTGCATAACAATGAGGATGTATGCTGGCTCTGCATAACAATGAGGATGGATGCTGGCTCTGCATAACAATGAGGATGGATGCTGGCTCTGCATAACAATACGATTGGATGCCAGCTCTGCATAACAATACGATTGGATGCCAGCTCTGCGTAACAATACGATTGGATGCCAGCTCTGCATATCAATGAGATTGGATGCCAGCTCTGCATAAAAATACGATTGGATGCCAGCTCTGCATATCAATGAGATTGGATGCCAGCTCTGCATAACAATGAGATTGGATGCTGACTCTGCATAACAATACGATTGGATGCCAGCTCTGCATAACAATGAGATTGGATGCTGGCTCTGCATAACAATGAGATTGGATGCTGGCTCGGCATAACAATGAGGATGGATGCTGACTCTGCATGACAATGAGATTGGATGCCGGTTTGGCATAACAATGAGGATGAATGCTGACTCTGCATGACAATGAGATTGGATGCCGGTTTGGCATGACAATGAGATTCAATGCTGGCTCGGCATAACAAATGAGATCGGATGCTGGCTTGGCATAACAGATCAGAGGAGTTGATACAACAGCAGACTGTTTGACCAGACTACAAGATTGTGTACACGGTACTGCAATTATTTAGCTACCTTTAAATTGAAGTCCCATCTCTTGAGTCACACTTAAATCTGTAAACATGCTACCAACACTTTGAACTGAGTAGACACTACCAACACTTTGAACTTGTCACGACTTCCGCCGTAGTCGGTCCCTCCCCTTGTTCGGGCGACGTTCGGCGGTCGACGTCACCGGCCTTCTTGCCAGCGCCGATCCACTTTTCATTTTCCATTTGTTTTGTCTTTGTTTTACACACCTGGTTTCAATTCCCCAATTACATGTTCATTATTTAACCCTCTGTTTTCCCCATGGTGTTTGTGCATGTTTGTGCATGTTTGTTCATTGTAAGTTCGGTCCGTTGTTTGTGGACCTGGTGTTACTTACGTATTTTGATATTTTGAGTGAAGTTCCTTGTGTTCCTTCCTCATCTCTGCTGTCCTGCGCCTGACTCCTCTGCACCAGCTACACCCAGATCCTTACAGAACTCTATTGCACTCACAACTTCCTGTTACATCAAATGGCACACTCATTCCGTGTTTCAAATGATCTCAAATATCACACTTTTTAACTTGACGGTTCAGAGGTGAGTAAGTGTGAAAAGTGATTCGATGGAAGTAGTTCACCATTGTTTAGGCCAGTTTGTTCTTCATGTGTACTGATTAAAACATTTACTTGTTTGAAGAGTGTTGTGTTTGTTGTTGTCTTCTCCGTGGGGTATTGGGTTGTGTGTGTGTGTGTGTGTGTGTGTGTGTGTGTGTGTGTGTGTGTGTGTGTGTGTGTGTGTGTGTGTGTGTGTGTGTGTGTGTGTGTGTGTGTGTGTGTGCAGGTGGTAAATACTGGAACGTTAATTAGACTTTCTACAGGGGCATGTAAAACAGACCACTCATTACAGGTTTTTGGAGAGAGAGAGAGAGAGAGAGAGAGAGAGAGGGAAAGAGGGAAAGAGAGAGAGAGGGAAAGAGAGAGAGAGAGAGAGGGAAAGAGAGAGAGAGAGAGAGGGAAAGAGAGAGAGGGAAAGAGAGAGAGAGAGAGAGAGAGAAAGATAGAGAGAGAGAGAGAGAGAGAGATAGTAGAGGAGAGAGAGAGAGAGAGAGAGAGAGAGAGAGAGAGAGAGAGAGAGAGAGAGAGAGAGAGAGAGAGAGAGATAGAGAGAGAGAGAGAGAGATAGAGAGAGATAGTAGAGGAGAGAGAGAGAGAGAGAGAGAGAGAGAGAGAGAGATAGTAGAGGAGAGAGAGAGAGAAAAGATTCAACCAAAGTCAGCTTCAAGTTTGACAATTATTACACGGTCATATTAATTTCCCAAAGAATCATGGCTTTGAGGTGATCTGTAACATTTGTTTATGGTCCGATAACCATATGGTTGTTGTTATAGTCTGTTGATGCTTCTTTGGAATTGTCTCTACAGCGTAATTGACACACCCTGGCCTTAGAGAGACTTTTTATGTCTCTATTTTGTTTGGTCAGGATGTGATTTGTTTTTCTATGATTTTATATTTCTATGTTTTGGCCGTGTGTGGTTCTCAATCAGGGACAGCTGTCTATCGTTGTCTCTGATTGGGAACCATACTTAGGTAGCCCTTTTCCCTCCTTTCTTTGTGGGAAGTTAACTTTGTGGCACATAGCCCTTAAGCTTCAAGGTTGTTTTTGTATTGTTTATTGTTTTTGTCGGCGTCATCCTAAATAAAATGAATATGTACGCTGCGCTTTGGTCTAGTTCTTTCGATGGCCGTGACAGTAATTGTTATTGCAAATGTGAATAGAAAACATTTAATTCACAACGTGGTTTGGTCATATTTCTTTGCATACTTTTCGTTGAAGCTTGCAAATCGATGCATGCTTCAAAATATGTACAAACGGAGTACGCATTAGAGAAGTGCCCGCCGTCCGTGCTCAATTTGGTTGGGACTCATACTCCGGACCCTCCAGTGCTACAATTTGCTTGCTCAGAGCAGGGTAGTATGCATTTTGAGACACACCCATAGTCCCTAATATAATGATTGTGGATGTACTGTAAAGAGTGATAGAAAATAGGCGTGGATTATGGCATTCAATGCAGTTAGATGTAGAGATGATTCATCTATACTGGCTGTTCCTGCCTCATGTCATGTAAGATGCTGTTAACTTGCCTATGATGCTGTTAGCTAACATAATATCAGTTTACACATCTGATACATGGAGCTGCATGCAGGGATTTCAATATACTATATTGCATACAATATGTTATTTAATACAGATTACTTGTTAGATATTACTGCACGGTCGGGAACTAGAAGCACAAGCATTTCGCTACACTCACATGTTAACATCTGCTAACCATGTGTATGTGATCGTACAATTTTATTTGTTTTGATTTTATCATCTACATTAGGGCGTCTGCTGCATCATCAGCCCATATCCTGTTAGTTACATCATCATGAATCCATATCCTGTTAGTTACATCATCAAACCATATCCTGTTAGTTACATCATTAATCCATATCCTGTTTAATTACATCATCAATCCAGATCCTGTTAGTTACATCATCACTCCATATGCTGTTAGTTACATCATCAAGCCATATCCTGTTAGTTACATCATCAATCCATATCCTGTTAGATACATAAATCCATATCCTGTTAGTTACATCATCATCCATATTCTGTTAGTTACATCATCAATCCATATCCTGTTAGTTACATCATCAGTCCATATCCTGTTAGCTACATCATCATCCATATTCTGTTAGTTACATCATCAAGCCATAGCCTGTTAGTTACATCATCAGTCCATATCCTGTTAGCTACATCATCATCCATATTCTGTTAGTTACTTCATCAATCCATATCCTGTTAGTTACATCATCAATCCATATCCTGTTAGCTACATCATCATCCATATCCTGTTAGTTACATCATCATCCATATCTTGTTAGTTACATCATCAATCCATATCCTGTTAGTTACATCATCAATCCATATCCTGTTAGTTACTGTACATCATCAATCCATATCCTGTTAGTTACTGTACATCATCAATCCATATCCTGTTAGTAATATCTTGGACAGTGCTGTACTTGTTTGAGACACAAACTGGGATGTCAACGCTTATTCATAAAATATGAACAAGATTAGTGAAGGGATGTAACTATGACAACATTGTATCAGTTTAGGAGATGTGTGCTTGGTCATAAATCCATATCTTAGACAGTTGTTACAATGTGTACATTAGCGGTCTGTGACACATGATCACACTCACACACACAAACACACACACTCTCACACACACACACACACACACACACACACACGATCTCACCTTTCATTGTATGATGTACTGTTTAGACAAGGTACAGTACAATGAAGCACACTTTGGAGATATTTCTTTTTGTTCTAAATATGTTCGTGTTTTACACAATCTGTCTTGATTCCAAGTATGAACATATTGCAACAATCTGCCTTGATTCCAAGTATGAACATATTGCAACAATCTGTCTTGATTTTGTTCGAAAAATGTATATAAACTTTCCGTTATTGTGTTTTTGTTCTGTCCTAATATGTCCATATGATATATTCAGCTCCATTGGGGTTCCTAATATGTCCATATGATATATTCAGCTCCATTGGGGTTCCTAATATGTCCATATGATATATTCAGCTCCATTGGGGTTCCTAATATGTCCATATGATATATTCAGCTCCATTGGGGTTCCTAATATGTCCATATGATATATTCAGCTCCATTGGGGTTCCTAATATGTCCATATGATATATTCAGCTCCATTGGGGTTCCTAATATGTCCATATGATATATTCAGCTCCATTGGGGTTCCTAATATGTCCATATGATATATTCAGCTCCATTGGGGTTCCTAATATGTCCATATGATATATTCAGCTCCATTGGGGTTCCTAATATGTCCATATGATATATTCAGCTCCATTGGGGTTCCTAATATGTCCATATGATATATTCAGCTCCATTGGGGTTCCTAATATGTCCATATGATATATTCAGCTCCATTGGGGTTCCTAATATGTCCATATGATATATTCAGCTCCATTGGGGTTCCTAATATGTCCATATGATATATTCAGCTCCATTGGGGTTCCTAATATGTCCATATGATATATTCAGCTCCATTGGGGTTCCTAATATGTCCATATGATATATTCAGCTCCATTGGGGTTCCTAATATGTCCATATGATATATTCAGCTCCATTGGGGTTCCTAATATGTCCATATGATATGTTCAGCTCCATTGGGGTTCCTAATATGTCCATATGATATATTCAGCTCCATTGGGGTTCCTAATATGTCCATATGATATATTCAGCTCCATTGGGGTTCCTAATATGTCCATATGATATATTCAGCTCCATTGGGATTCCTAATATGTCCAGAGCGTTGGACTAGTAACCGGAAGGTTGCAAGTTCAGATCCTCGAGCTGACAAGGTACAAATCTGTCGTTCTGCCCCTGAACAAGGCAGTTAACCCACTGTTCCTAGGCTGTCATTGAAAATAAGAATGTGTTCTTAACTGACTTGCCTAGTAAAATAAATTAAATATGACATATTCAGGTCCATTGGGGTTCCCTAATATGTCCATATGGTATGTTCAGGTACATTGGGGTTGCTAATATGTCCATATGGTATGTTCAGGTACATTGGGGTTCCTAATATGTCTATATGGTATATTAATTAAACTATGCATTGGGTTACTTAATGTGTACTATGTCCATATAGCATAATTCATCTATATTATGGGGTCCTTAATGTGTACTATGTCCATATAGCATAATTCAACTATATTATGGGGTCCTTAATGTGTACTAAGTCCATATAGCATAATTCAACTATATTATGGGGTCCTTAATGTGTACTATGTCCATATAGTATAATTCATCTATATTATGGGGTCCTTAATGTGTACTATGTCCATATAGCATAATTGAACTATATTTTGTGGTCCAACTGTCTGTTACATAAGCTTTCTTTCTGCAACCGTAAGATGGGGCAGAAGGCAGACTATTGTTTTTTTTGTTCATTTATCTGCGTTGTTTGAAACTTATTTTCATACTATTTTTGTAAATAATGTTGCCGCTACCGTCTCTTATAACCGAAAATAACTTCTAGACCTTAGGACTGTGATTAGTCACCACGGACTAGCAGAATCCTTTTTCTTCTTTCACAACTCTTCACAACACTCAGAACAGGCCCCGACCCCCGTGATCTGCGTGAAGAGTAGGCGGAGGATATACAGCTCCCTCTGGAACAGGCCCTGACCCCCGTGATCTGCATGAAGAGGAGGAGGAGAAAGAGAGGCCGGAGGGCGGGCTGCCTTCCGAGGAGACAGAGGCGATCGAATAAACCCCCACTCCACTCCATTCTGCTAGCAAACATGCAATATTTGGACAATAAAATGGACGAGTTATTGGGAAGATTAAACTACCAACAGGACATTGAAAACTAACATCTCATGCTTCACGGAGTCGTGGCTGAACGACGACAATATGAACATACAGCTGGCTGGTTATACGATGTACCGGCAGGATAGAACAGTGGCGTCTTTGTATTTTAGACAACTGTCTAAGATATGGATTTATGACCAAGCACACAGTCTTTGTATTTTTGTAAACAACAGCTGGTGCAGACCACCAGAGAGTTTTCATCTATATTCTTTGTAGCTGTTTTACATACCACCACAGTCAGAGGCTGGCACTAAGATTGCATTGAATTACCTGTATTCTGCCATAAGCAAACAAGAAAATGCTCACCCAGAGGTGGCGCTCCTAGTAGCCCGGGGTCTTTAATACAGGGAAACTTAAATCAGTTTTACCAAATTTCAATCAGCATGTTAAATGTGCAACCAGAGGGACAAGAACTCTGGACCACCTAAACACTACACAGAGATGCATACAAAGCCCTCCCTCACCCTCCATTTGGCACATCTGACCATAATTCCATCCTCCTGATTCCTGCTTACAAGCAAAAATTAAAGCAGGAAGCACCAGTGACTAGATCAATAAAAAAGAGGTCAGATGAAGCAGATGCTAATCTACAGGACAGACAGGCCGGGCACGACTCCAACACCATCATTACATTTGCCGATGACACAACAGTGGTAGGCCTGATCACCGACAACAATGAGACCTGGCCGTGTGGTGCCAAGACAACAACTTATCCTTCAACGTGATCAAGACAAAGGAGATTATTGTGGACTACAGGAAAAAGAGTACAGAGCACACCCCCATTCTCATCGACGGGGCTACAGTGGAGCAGGTTGAGAGCTTCAAGTTCCTTCAAGTTCCTTGGCGTCCACATCACCAACAACTAGCATGTTCCAAGCACCCCATGACAGTAGTGAAGCGGACACGACTAAACCTATTCCCGCTCAGGAGACAGAAAAGATTTGGCATGGGTCCTTAGATCCTCAAAAGGTTCTACAGCCACACCATCGAGAGCATCCTGACTGGTTGCATCACTACCTGGTATGGCAACTGCTCTGCCTCTGACCGCAAGGCACTACAGTGGGTAGTGCGAACGGCCCAGTACATCACTGGGGCCAAGCATCCTACCATCCAGGATCTCTATACCAGGTGGTGTCAGAGGAAGGCCGTAAAAATGATCAAAGAATCCAGCCACCTTCGTCATAGACGGTTCTCTCTGCTACCACACAGCAAGCGGTACCGGTACCTTCTAAACAGCTTCTACCCCCAAGCCAATAGACTACTGAACATCTAGTCAAATGGCTACCCAGACTACTCACATTTCCACCCCACCCCACACCTCCCCACTCCACACCACAGCCACTCTCTGTTGTCATCTAGTCACTTTAATTTACTCTCCCTACATGTACATACTACCTCAACTAACCGGTGACCCTGCACATTGACTCTGTACCGACACCCCTCCCCCCCCCCCCACATTGACTCTGTACCGACACCCCCCTGTATATATTGTCATTTTTTTACTGCTGCTCGTTAATTATTTGTTACTTTTATCTCTTAATCTTATCCGTATCTTTTGAAACTGCACTGTCAGTTAGGGGCGCATAAGTAAGCATTTCGCTGACTTGTATTCGGCACATGTGGCTAATACAATTAGATTTGATTTGCTTTGGTGTTGTTGTAATGTGCACAATACAGTAGGTAAGCTTTTTCAGAATAGTACATATCATAAATAAAGCTGTTTATGTGTGTGTGTGTGTGTGTGTGTGTGTGTGTGTGTGTGTGTGTGTGTCTGTGTGTGTGTGTGTGTGTGTGTGTGTGTGTGTGTGTGTGTGTGTGTCTGTGTGTGTGTGTGTGTGTGTGTGTCTGTGTGTGTGTGTGTGTGTGTGTGTGTGTGTCTGTGTGTGTGTGTGTGTGTCTGTGTGTCTGTGTGTCTGTGTGTCTGTGTGTGTGTGTGTGTCTGTGTGTGTGTCTGTGTGTCTATGTGTGTGTGTGTGTGTGTGTGTGTGTGTGTGTGTGTGTGTCTGTGTGTCTATGTGTGTGTGTGTGTGTGTCTATGTGTGTGTGTGTGTGTGTGTGTGTGTGTGTGTGTGTGTGTGTGTGTGTGTGTGTGTGTGTGTGTGTGTGTGTGTGTGTGTGTGTGTGTGTGTGTGTGTGTGTCTGTGTGTCTGTGTGTGTGTGTGTGTGTCTGTGTCTGTGTCTGTGTGTGTCTTTGTGTCTGTGTGTGTGTGTGTGTGTGTGTGTGTGTGTGTCTGTGTGTCTGTGTGTGTGTGTGTGTGTGTGTGTGTGTGTCTGTGTGTCTGTGTGTCTGTGTGTGTGTGTGTGTGTGTGTGTGTGTGTGTCTGTGTGTGTGTGTGTCTGTGTGTCTGTGTGTGTGTGTGTGTCTGTGTGTCTATGTGTGTGTGTGTGTGTGTGTGTGTGTGTGTGTCTGTGTGTCTATGTGTGTGTGTGTGTGTGTGTGTGTGTGTGTGTGTGTGTGTCTGTGTGTCTATGTGTGTGTGTGTGTGTGTGTGTGTGTGTCTGTGTGTCTGTGTGTCTGTGTGTCTGTGCGTGCCCTGCGTGCTGAATCAGGGTACAACCTCAGGACAGGAGTGTGAACTACCTGGTAAAGTCTGTGCAGGTCTCTGCCTCAGGACAGGGTTATGAACAGAGTTGGTACGCCCTGATAGTTTTCCAGGTCTGCCTGTGTGTGTGCTCAAAATATGTACATATAGAACATAAAGCCCTCTTCCTGTTGACACATGAAAAACAGGAAGTCCCCCTGGCCCTTTCTACATCCTCTCTTTCTCTCATCAGATGAATGAATCTTTTATTAATAACTGTGCAGCCCCTTGGGTAAAACTCAACCTGAGGAGGCTAGATACACATTCACAGCAAACAACATACGTATACAACACACTTTATATTTCAGTAATTTAGCAGAAACTCTTTTTTCAATTTTTATATTACTGGACATACTTATAATCAGTGTACACAACTATAGTAGGCAAAGAAGTACACTTCATTTCTAAATCATTGGAAGAAAAAAAACCTTCAAACATCATGTGATACTGTCAACTGTTAAAACCCTCTAGAGTCGATTGACCCGCCTGCACATAACGCTTAACGTTGTCTGAATATTGAATAGCTCCCCATTTGTTTTTCAAGAGACCGTTTCTTGCAGTGGCCGCAGCTCAATCCCCTCTTTCCGCCAATATAAGGCTTGCATCTACTCCATAACATACCACATTAAAAAATTATATATTAAACTAAGGTATAAATACTATAGTATTCATCGTAAAAACTCCACAAGGAATGCTGTATGTATTTACTGTAGTATTTTCTGTAGTATACTGTTATTAGGTTCTATACATAGTATTTACAGTTACAATATTATAAATTATGTTAGTAAAATAAATTTGTACTGTATACTATAGTGATTAATGTTGTCACACCCTGATCTGTTTCACTTCTCTTTGTGCTTGTCTCCACCCCCCTCCAGGTGTCGCCCATCTTCCCCATTATCCCCTGTGTATTTATACCTGTGTTCTCTGTTTTGTCTGTTGCAAGTTCGTCTTGTTTGTCAAGTCAACCAGCGTTTTTGCTCTCAGCCCCTGCTTTTCCCAGTCTCTCTTTTTCCAGCCCTCCTGGTTTTGACCCTTGCCTGTCCTGACTCTGAGCCCACCTGCCTGACCACTCTGCCTGCCCCTGACGCCCGGTACCGTTGCCCCTCCTCTGGTTTACTGAGCCCTGCCTGCCTTGACCTGTCTATTGCCTGCCCCTGTTGGAATATTAAACCATTGTCAATTCGACATGTCTGCCTCTGGGTCTTACCTTGATTCCTGATAAATGTAGAATATTTGAGGATTTTAGCATACTGTATTATTTACTGTTTTTGTTTACTGTAGTATACAAAGCACGAGGGGGTGTGGTATATGGCCAATATACCGCGGCTAAGGGCTGTTTTTAAGCACGACGCTTTGCGGAGTGCCTAGATACAGCCCTTAGCCGTGGTATATTGGCCATATACCACAAACCCCTGAGGTGCCTTATTGTTATTATAAACTGCTTACCAATGTAATTAGAGCAGTAAAAATAAATGTTTTGTCATACCCGTGTTATACGGGTATGCTGGCCTTCTAGGCAGAGTTGCAAAGAAAGAGCCATATCTCAGACTGGCCAATAAAAAGAAAAGATTAAGATGGGCAAAAGATCGCAGACACTGGACAGAGGAACTCTGCCTAGAAGGCCAGCATCCCGGAGTCGCCTCTTCACTGTTGACGTTGAGACTGGTGTTTTGCGGGCACTATTTAATGAAGCTGCCAGGTGAGGACTTGGGATGCATCTGTTTCTCCAACTAGACACTCTGGTGTACTTGTCCTCTTGCTCAGTTGTGCACCGGGGCCTCCCACTCCTTTTTAAATTCTGGTTAGAGCCAGTTTGTGCTGTTCTGTGAAGGGAGTAGTACACAGCGTTGTACGAGATCAGTTTCTTGGCAATTTCTCGCATGGAATAGCCTTCATTTCTCAGAACAAGAATAGACTGATGAGTTTCAGAAGAAATGTCTTTGTTTCCCACAAATGCTGATGCTCCAGATACTCAACTAGTCTAAAGAAGGTCAGTTGTAATGCTTCCTTAATCAGGATAACAGTTTTCAGCTGTGCCAACATAATTGCAAAAGGGTATTCTAATGATCAATTAGCCTTTTAAAATGATCAACTTGGATTATCTAACACAATGTGCCATTGGAACACAGGAGTGATGGTTGCTGATAATGGGACTCTGTACGCCTATGTAGATATTCCATAAAAAAGCAGCCGTTTCCAGCTACAATAGTCATTTACAACATTAACAATGTCTACAATGTATTTCTGATCAGTTTGAAGTTATTTTAATGGACACATTTGTTTTCCTTTTCTTTCAAAAACAAGGACATTTCTAAGACCTACCGCTAACACAGCATGAAACAAGAAAGAGGTATATCTGCCTTTCATAGGTTCTTTACATAAAACAGCACCACACAGCTTTGGTGAAGCAAGCTCCCTACGTGTTTGTTTGACAGGCTGACTCTTTGTGTGTGTGGTAGAGAGAGAGAGCTGTCTGAGAGAGAAAGAGAGGGAGAGGAGAGAGAGAGAGAGAGAGAGAGAGAGAGAGCGAGAGAGCGAGAGAGCGAGCGAGAGAGAGAGAGAGAGAGAGCGAGAGAGCGAGAGAGCGAGCGAGAGAGAGAGAGAAAGAGAGAGAGGGAGAGAGAGTGAGAGAGAGAGGTAGAGAGAGAGAGAGAGAGAGAGGGAGAGAGAGAGGGAGAGAGAGAGAGTTAGAGAGAGAGAGTGAGAGCGAGCGAGAGAGAGAGAGAGTGAGATAGAGAGTGAGAGAGCGAGAGAGCGAGAGAGAGAGCGAGAGAGCGAGAGAGAGAGCGAGAGAGCGAGAGAGCGAGAGAGAGAGAGAGAGTGAGAGTGAGAGTGAGAGCGAGAGAGAGAGAGAGAGAGAGAGCGAGAGCGAGAGAGGGAGGTAGTGTGCTGTCTGTGGCTGTAGAGATGAGAGAGAGGGAGGTAGTGTGCTGTCTGTGGCTGTAGAGATGAGATGAGAGAGGGGGAGGTAGTGTGCTGTCTGTGGCTGTAGAGATGAGATGAGAGAGGGGGAGGTAGTGTGCTGTCTGTGGCTGTAGAGATGAGATGAGAGAGAGGGAGGTAGTGTGCTGTCTGTGGCTGTAGAGATGAGATGAGAGAGAGGGAGGTAGTGTGCTGTCTGTGGCTGTAGAGATGAGATGAGAGAGGGGGAGGTTGTGTGCTGTCTGTGGCTGTAGAGATGAGATGAGAGAGAGGGAGGTAGTGTGCTGTCTGTGGCTGTAGAGATGAGATGAGAGAGAGGGAGGTAGTGTGCTGTCTGTGGCTGTAGAGATGAGATGAGAGAGAGGGAGGTAGTGTGCTGTCTGTGGCTGTAGAGATGAGATGAGAGAGAGGGAGGTAGTGTGCTGTCTGTGGCTGTAGAGATGAGATGAGAGAGAGGGAGGTAGTGTGCTGTCTGTGGCTGTAGAGATGAGATGAGAGAGAGGGAGGTAGTGTGCTGTCTGTGGCTGTAGAGATGAGATGAGAGAGAGGGAGGTAGTGTGCTGTCTGTGGCTGTAGAAATGAGATGAGAGAGAGGGAGGTAGTGTGCTGTCTGTGGCTGTAGAGATGAGAGAGAGGGAGGTAGTGTGCTGTCTGTGGCTGTAGAGATGAGATGAGAGAGAGGGAGAGGGGGGAAATAAAAAATGATGGATGTGTGAGACAGACTGGGAGAGAGAGATGGGTAAAGATAGACGGTTAAGAGAGAAGGAGGGAGAGAGGTGGAGCGAGAGAGACAGAGGGAAAGAGGTGGAGGGAGAGATATAGAGGGAGGTGGAGGGAGAAGCAGAGATAGAGATACAGGGGGAGAGAGGTGGAGGGAGAGAGAGATATGGGTGAGAGAGAGTTAGAAAAGTGGAAAAGAGTGGAAAAGAGAGCTAGAAGAGAAATAGCGACAAAGGAATGCATGGAAGATGGAAGAACACAAGATAGCCGACACAAAGTAGATGAGAGAAGTATCATCAGTAGCACTCACCCTCTCTCCTTATTCCCTATACAGTACACTGCTTTTGACCAGAGGTAGGATGATTACGCTAGATACAGCCCTATAGGCACCCTACTCCCTACATAGGGACTACATAGGGACTACATAGGGACTACATGAGGAGTAGGGTGCCATTTGGGACACATTTGACCTGCTAAAGAGCCGGTATCGGGGGATATTTCACTCTGCCCGAGTGTCTCTGCCTGAATCTCTCTGCCTGCCTTAACAATAGCTAATGAAAAACTGCCTAAAGCTAAAGACTTAGGCTGAGTCCAAAATGCCTCCCTAATCCCTAGATAGCGCACTACTTGTGACCAGAGCTCTATGGGAATCCTTATGGTGCCCCTGGTCAAAGTAGTGCACTATCTAGGGAATAGGGAGCCGTCGGGGACACTTCTGGCTGTCAGAACCCCTCAGCGGCATCAGCATATCCCCTGTGCAGTGGCGCAGACACACATTGCACTTCTACGCACTCCTATTCCACAGCCAAGCACGCTGAAAAATAGACCACTTAAAGAACAGATAGACACCTTGAATGGCACTGGGGAGGGGGGAGACCAAGCGTGCATGCAGATTTTACAGATTTCAATCCTGCTTGCCATCTTTGTGTCCATTCCATCATGCATACTGACACGGTTGTTGTGTGTTTGTCATGCATGTAAACGTCAGAGCTGGGCCAAATACGACATGTGGCTTTGTACAGTTAAATCTCATTGTTGTAAATGATATGTAAATACAAACTGTAAATACAAGTGTCCTTTTCCAGGTTTTAAATAACAGTCCAAGCTCTGTCTATGCTGGGGAGGGGGGGGGGGGGTTCTACTGAGCTACGTTTATGGAATTGTTTTAAAAATGTCATACCAAGTATCATTTAGCTATTAGTTTTTTTTTATTTTATAGCAAAAAATAAATGTTACCAAATATTATTTTCAGCCTTTACTGCTATTAGCCCATACAAAGACATTGAATAACAAGATTCACTACATGGAACGACAGTCCCCCTTCCCAAAATCACTACATGGAACGACAGTCCCCCTTCCCAAAATCACTACATGGAACGACAGTCCCCCTTCCCAAAATCACTACATGGAACGACAGTCCCCCTTCCCAAAATCACTACATGGAACGACAGATAGTCCCCCTTCCCAAAATCACTACATGGAACGACAGTCCCCCTTCCCAAAATCACTACATGGAACGACAGTCCCCCTTCCCAAAATCACTACATGGAACGACAGTCCCCCTTCCCAAAATCACTACATGGAACGACAGTCCCCCTTCCCAAAATCACTACATGGAACGACAGATAGTCCCCCTTCCCAAAATCACTACATGGAACGACAGATAGTCCCCCTTCCCAAAATCACTACATGGAACGACAGATAGTCCCCCTTCCCAAAATCACTACACAACCTGTACATACCTTTACTACCTGTACATACCTTTATTACCTGTACATACCTTTACTACCTGTACATACCTTTACTACCTGTACATACCTTTACTATCTGTACATACCTTTAGTATCTGTACATACCATCACTACCTGTACATACCTTTATTACCTATATATATACTTTTACTATAGATACCATCATTATAAAAGGAATGCTTTGCATACAGAGTCACCTATTAATTTTTTAGTCCATCACTCAAAAACGTTTTATTTTTACTGTAAACCATATATTCTAAGGTAGATTTTTTGTATACGATATAGCCCCACCATTCTGTATTCTTCTGGCCCCTCTTTGGACACTGTGTTAACATCACTACTCTGGACGGCTCTGACTTGGAATACGTGGACAACTACAAATACCTAGGTGTCTGGTTAGACTGTAAACTCTCCTTCCAGACTCACATTAAGCATCTCCAATCCAAAATTAAATCTAGAATTGGCTTCCTATATCGCAACAAAGCATCCTTCACTCATGCTGCCAAACATACCCTTGTAAAACTGACCATCCTACCGATCCTGGACTTTGGTGATGTCATCTATAAAATAGCCTCCAACACTCTACTCAACAAACTGGATGCAGTCTATCACAGTGCCATCCGTTTTGTCACCAAACCCCCATACGCTACCCAGCATTGCGACCTGTACGCTCTAGTTGGTTGGCCCTCGCTTCATACTCGTCGCCAAACCCACTGGCTACAGGTTATCTACAAGTCTCTGCTAGGTAAAGCCCCACCTCATCTCAGCTCACATGTCACCATAGCAGCACCCACTCGTAGCACACGCTCCAGCAGGTATATCTCACTGGTCACCCCCAAAGCCAATTCCTCCTTTGGCCGTCTTTCCTTCCAGTTCTCTGCTGCCAATGACTGGAACAAACTGCAAAAAGCTCTGAAGCTGGAGACTCATATCTCCCTCACTAGTTTTAAGCACCAGCTGTCAGAGCAGCTCACAGATCACTGCACCTGTAAACAGCCCATCCATCTACCTACCTCATCCCCATACAGTATATATTTATTTATCTTGCTCCTTTGGACCCCAGTATCTCTACTTGCACATTCATCTTCTGCACATCTACCATTCCAGTGTTTAATTGCTATATTGTAATTACTTCGCCACCATGGCCTATTTATTGCCTTAACTCCCTTATCTCACCTCATTTCCACTCACTGTATATAGATGTTTTCTTTTCTTTTGTTCTACTGTATTATTGACTATGTTTTGTTTATTCCATGTGTGACTCTGTGTTGTTGTATGTGTCGAATTGCTATGCTTTATCTTGGCCAGGTCGCAGCAAATTAGAACTTGTTCTCAGCTAGCCTACCTGGTTAAATAAAGGTGTTCTCAGCTAGCCTACCTGGTTAAATAAAGGTGTTCTCAGCTAGCCTACCTGGTTAAATAAAGGTGTTCTCAGCTAGCCTACCTGGTTAAATAAAGGTGAAATCTTTTTTTTTTACGCCAAGGCTGCATGGTCCCCCAACAGCTTAGACTTTTAAGATTTAATACACAGAGACCAGCAGGTGGATTTGGTATTTTTCATATTTATAAAAGCAATTTACTTTGACCTGTTGGGGATTTAAGGTATAAACGCATCATATCCATGTACCTGTGCATTTTGTGATAATAAAAAAGAAGCAATTTAACGGTCATCTGGGAACTACTTGTAAGGATGGTTTAGGACGGGGGTGTTTAATGTGACATACTGTAGTGTATTATGCTCTCTCTCTCTCTCTCTCTCTCTCTCTCTCTCTCTCTCTCTCTCTCTCTCTCTCTCTCTCTCTCTCTCTCTCTCTCTCTCTCTCTCTCTCTCTCTCTCTCTCTCTCTCTCTCTCTCTCTCTCTCTCTCTCTCTCTCTCTCTCTCTCTCTCTCTCTCTCTCTCTCTCTCTCTCTCTCTCTCTCTCTCTCTCTCTCTCTCTCTCTCTCTCTCTCTCTCTCTCCTCTCTCTCCTCCTCACTCACTCACTCACTCACTCACTCACTCACTCACTCCACTCACTCACTCACTCACTCACTCACTCACTCACTCACTCACTCACTCACTCACTCACTCACTCACTCACTCACTCACTCACTCACTCACTCACTCACTCACTCACTCACTCACTCACTCACTCACTCACTCACTCACTCACTCACTCACTCACTCTCTCACTCACTCACTCACTCACTCACTCACTCACTCTCTCACTCACTCACTCACTCACTCACTCACTCACTCACTCACTCTCTCACTCACTCACTCACTCACTCACTCACTCACTCACTCACTCTCCTCTACTCTCCTCTCTCTCTCTCCTCCCCTCTCCATGAATGACTCATTAGACAAAAGTGATTTCAGGCAGTACGTGTCTTCATGCAAATAGCTTCCTCCACAAGGTCACGTTGGAACCTTGTCCCACAATTAAGAGAAAACCTTAATTTGTATTTTCCCTAACGTGACTTTGTAAATTGAGTAGGAGGGGGAGGACATTATCTATTTGCAAGTCTAATAATCTATTCTTCATGGAGCCTTGCCTTTTATGGCTTCCATTACCGCCTGTGTGTTTTCCATCTCTGGTCCTGTCACAGCCAGGGAAGGCCTTTTAATAGATTGGTTACCTGGTGCTCAGTTGGCTGGCTGCCAGACCTGGGTTCAAACAGTATTTGTTTTATTTAAAATATTTTAGCAGGGGCTGATAGAGTTTTCCGGCTGTAATGGATCTACTGGGATACATTTGAGCTGCTGCCCTCCGGAAGGACATACAAGGTCCCACTGTTCAGTAAAATATAAGTAGGGGAAGTTTCATTCCGACGGCCATCAGGCTGCTGAACAGTGGGACATAGGACAGATGTAGAATGCTGAACAGTGGGACCATAGGACAGATGTAGGATGCTGAACAGTGGGACATAGGACAGATGTAGGATGCTGAACAGTGGGACATAGGACAGATGTAGATTTCTGAACAGTGGGACCATAGGACAGAGGTAGACTGCTGAACAGTGGGACCATAGGACAGATGTAGATTGCTGAACAGTGGGACATAGGACAGAGGTAGACTGCTGAACAGTGGGACATAGGACAGATGTAGGATGCTGAACAGTGGGACATGGGACAGACGTAGGATGCTGAACAGTGGACCATAGGACAAATGTGGAATGCTGAACAGTGGGACATAGGACATATGTAGGATGCTGAACAGTGGGACATGGAACAGACGTAGGATGCTGAACAGTGGACCATAAGACAAATGTGGAATGCTGAACAGTGGGACATAGGACAGACGTAGGATGCTGAACAGTGGA